>NC_068356.1:119965897-120073397 GCF_020536995.1 Dreissena polymorpha | reverse complement strand
TCGAAAAACATAAAGTACTTTTCAAAGAGTTATTAAAACAACTATACGAGCATGTGATTCAATATAACGTGAAAACATTATTTCAAAATTTAAACTTTAAACAGTTAATACCGCATTTAAATGCACGTGTAAATCAACCATAAAAATGTCGTTGAAATGTCTGGTAAATTGTAATGTGTATATGGTAAAACCATAGAAGGATGACCGATATAAATATATACACATCCACATCAATATTTCAGATTCCTGTCTTCGGGTCTTCTAACTTTCGACACATGCGCCGTTGGACTGTTGACGGGGGCCAAATTTGCTTCGAACGTCTACGTTTTCGTTTTTCTTGCACTTCATGGGGTTTTATCGTTCCAGCTTGCGTACTTAACTGTTGGCGTGATGTCACTGGAAAGACTTATTATATTTTCATCGCCAATGTTTTACTTGAAGAAAATGACAGTTGTTAAGATAAAGGTTATCGTGTGTACCATATGGGCTATTTTCTATGTTGTTTACATGTTTGCTCGTTTTGTGCCCTGTTATTTATACAACAAAGATAAAAACATATTCTTTCTCCAAGATGAATGCTCCGTGTTTACCTTTTATTTCTTCTATATGGTCATCTTGTTCACAGTTTTAGTATCAGGTGTATGTTACATAAAAATATTCTGCATTGTTTTTAGTGAATTTTCCATAAAAGGCCTTCGTAAACACATGAATAAAACAGTAAGATATATAAGGAACTACAAATCTACTACAATTGTATTTGTATATGGTATAAACATATTCATAACGGCGGTCGTTTACACTCTATGTATTACGCTGGTCGTACCATTGAATGACGTAAAAATATATGTAGACCTATTGAATACAGCTCACAGCATAATGAATCCAATACTCTACTGCCTGTGGTTTCAGGAATGCAGAATGGAAATGCTCAGAATGCTTTTACCATGCTGTCCCTGTCTAGCATCTATAGTGAAAAAAATGCAAATGAGCATATATAGAGTGGCAACCTACTCTAGCACTGTTTCTATTATAAAGAGCGTCGGCGAAGAGTCTGGCGTGCATCCTACATGTGAACATCCTTTATAATGTTTAGAAATTACTGATTGCACATTTTACAAGCACGTTACACACTTTCAGATAATATTATTTGTGAAGTTCGAAACAAAATTTTAATCTCCGGAAAAAGTAAAAGATGTATGTATAACCAACTTCTTACACATGATCCACACGATTAACGGACCACACACACACAGTTCTCAGGGATTATATAATTGTGTTTTGTTGTAAAATAACTTGTATGAAATACATGTACAAATTTAACAATAAAGAAAATTGAAATTTTTAAAATGCATTGCACATAATTAAAATGTGTTTATTTTATTTTAAAGAGTTTGAAATTCGAAGTACATAAATACAATGTCAAAGTAAAATACCGGTAACTTAAATGTACCATTGTACTCTTAAACTCAATAGATCAGTAACATTAGAATGAATGTTCGTTCGCCGTAGTTCTTACAGTTATTCTTTTAGCAGTCTGCTCCATAGGTACGAATCGATATTGATTTATATTGTGAGTGATAATCTTGCCTTCTCAGTAGACAGTTTTAGATATAAACAACGTGGGAACACCTTAAATTAGTTACTATAATTAATATAATTCTGAGAAATTATTTAGCATCTAAACAATAAGTGTATTTACCATTCAACGATCATGCGAGCTTCATCAATGCAATGCATGCATTTATTTAGCACGTTAACAGTGAACTATTTGCAAATGTGTTGTACAGTATGTCGTATTCCACTTTTTTCTTTCTAGTATAATTAGTTAAGACTATTCAAAACATATTATATGTGTTAGTTAACATATTAATTGAGATCTGCAAAAAATATGACAAATTGATGGGGTTTTATTAAAATTGTCATTTCTTTACAGACCCTTTAACGTCGGACCCATGCATGCTATCAAATGTTTTGAGTGAAGTGTTGAACAATAGTGGTAATAACGCAGCGAAGCTACCATATTTGATAGTATGTTACATAATTGCACCCAATTTCTATAGTTATGAGTGGATGTTTACTTTGATATTGTTAAAACAAAGGCTTTTGGCGCGAATGCATTTTTTTCGTTTAATGTTATATTCCATGCAACACAAACATATGATGGAGTGTAGCTCATTTTTACACACAAATATATATTTTCACATTTAGGGGTATAATCTATAGAAGGAACTTTTTAAGAAGAAGATTATATACAATATGTTTACAAAATACAACATTTATGTAGCAAATCTGTTTTATTAGCTTTGTATTCTGTGTAAGCTAAAAACTTTGTGTGTCAATTAAGTTTATTCTTAAGATACTTTTCTTTGTGATGCATATGAACCACAATGAATGTTACTGAAGTTCCCTGTTTTATCTATGATTACATTACACTATTATGCTGTTTTCGAATTGTATATGTTTTTGTTTCATGTGTTGTTATAAATTGTGTTGTCAAAACAAATAAAGCGTTATCACATTCTGCGATCAATCCAATAATTTTTTTATATTTTAAATTACGTCACGTCAGTATAAACATAAAGGTTGTGTTAATAAGTTGTGTTGATATAAGTATACAAACTTTCATTCGAGAAGGCCAGTAATGTAGGAGAAGACATTGGTTTTATATAGTCATCATCGACAATAATAAGTATTCGGCATAACATCGAATAGCGGAGCTTATGTCATGACGGACATGAGGAAAAACAAACCGGGTTCGCAAATTTGTTTGTCCATGGCAATATATAAAAATAACTATCGTTCGAAATCAGTTCTCAAGAGGTCGTCAACATGGCAAAATACAATTCAAATTTTAGTTTGTATAAGTACAATATAATATGTATACTGTCCGTAAGTGCTCTATTCTAAAAAATGGACAAAGTGCCTCGCTACGGTCACACGTTTCTTCCTTGGTCGGGTTTTCCCACCAGAGTAAAGAAATTTGAGTTGTCTGCGGTTACCATTCTTGTGATGAATATAAGATCATATATGTTGATTATCGTAAAAGTAAGTTGTTTTATCGAAATGTGTTTTATTTGAAATCGTCATTTTTAAGCTTGAACCAGTCAAAAATTTCGGAAAATATGCTACAGATTTTACTATAGTGAAAAAGGTATGCACAGAATGGAAATATACGCATGAGTTATTCTTGTAATTAAAGAATAGAAATTTTGTACAATTTTGTTTTGAAGCTTTGTGCAAATATTGCCACAATATGTGCGTCTCTTACAAATTGCACAACAACATCGACATCGTTAAAACAATGCTCCTGTAAACCCTTTGTCGAACTCAATTGAACTGAACGCTGGGAAACTAAACACCAAGATTCATTCCAAGCCTCAGACGTGATCATAATATTACAAGGTCTACACCCTGATAAAATAACTATGAATCAGCTGACTTCAAGAGGTAGGGCGGGGGCTAGGGGAGGTTTATTGTAATTTGTTAAAGGTTTTAGGACTTCATGTGCGAAGCTGCCTTATTGGACTCAGTGAGACCAGCTTTGCATGAACACATCAACAAACATGGTACAACTATTCATGTTCTTCACTAATTCTACAGTAATCAATGAACAACGTCACTTTACTCAATACAGCCGGATCTATCAAGACATACATTATACCACAAAGTAACGTTATTTAGGCAATTCCTTTGGCGACCTAGTATGCGGTAAGATCGCCAATAAAGCTGCGAGATCGTCGGGCGAACGTTTGAAGTTGGCGCATAAACACCAAGTTCGCCTCATTAGGCGACCATATAGACCCGTCACAAAGAGATTGCGTTCTTCTTTCGTTCGTATTGTGACACAGGAAGCAGTAGGATTTCTAACGGACGTCGTGCAGTCGTCATGCGTAACGCATTTAGTTGCCGTCCACACGCGAAGAACGTCTTAGTTGGCGAGGCCCTGAATTCTTTTGGAATCATGTTTTAACGCAAAAGGTTGAAGAAGACACGCCAAGAGCGTAGAGTGGACTCACCGATGATCGATTCGGCCCACCCCACATATTTTAGGCGAATTGACCGATGCCAAACGGAGATTTTAGTGAAGTAAAACTGTTGTTGACCACAAAATTGCCTGCTATTTCCCATACAATTGGTTGTTGGCTTTTCGGAGCCACACCAACATAATTTCGTTTTCTGTTCGTTAAGATATCTCGTGACCAGTTTCCTGTTTTGTTACGGCCTTGATTCTAAATGTCTGCTAGTAGATGGCAATACGTCTATGAGCCTCTAACATGAGATGGTTATGGTGTCTTGACGTCCACGCAAACGAGTAATAACACTGAGTTAGTGAATTTCATTAAAATCAAATGAAAACAATTGGCACATTAAGACGCAGATATTTATGAATATGTCTGCAAAAAAATCCGCGTGTGAATATATTCAACGCTGACGCTGTTTGGTTGTGATGGTTTGCTATGCAAACGCCTAGGTAGTATTAGATTCGCTCAATATTAGCCATGAACCTAGTGGGGAGGCTGTGATGTCGCCGAAGGTGAGAACGCCGCTCAAGAAACAGAAAGCAGAACCACCTGAGTGACGGTTGACGGGGGAAAATGTTTTTTAGAAAAGCACATGGTGTTATTTCTCCGGACATCGTCGTATACCAAACAAAGTGTATACATGTATAATGTTTACATATTAAATACTTGTTTGCATAAATACATACAGTATGAACACAGCAGGACACTGGTGATAACATAAAACTTATAGACTGCCCAAGAACACCTTCCTAACTTTTTTATTTACAAAATACACTAAATCAGTTTTTAGAAAAAATCTTTGAAATGTTCCATATGTTTTAATTCGCCTCTGTTGTCTCAATAAAAAGTAATTGTATTAATATGCTGTAAAATGTACGAAAGAAATCTTTTCATCGAGTGCATACAATGCAGCCGAAATACACTGTAGAAAACGATACAACAGTATTTGTTTATTTCAATTTTAAAACTAAATACGAAACAAAACAACATAAATTATGGTTAACACATCGATAACATACTGTTTTCTTTCAGATTGTTTACATATAACGTTGTGAATTATTTTTCATAAAATCTCACGTTGTATTTTCCGGAAACACATATGACGTCCTTATATCTTACGGAACCTTTAGGAAACATATAATACAAACTCGAGTTTCGAAAATGCATATTGTTTTATGTTATTCTGTTAATAATTGCATATAAGTCAATAGGATATTGTCACGCGAAAAATACTCTCATAACTAGATTTGCGACACCGCGGGATGGAATGAGTGGGGACAAAAAAATGTGGGTATGAACATTTTGGGTAAGAGAAATGTGGGAACGAAAATTTCGGGTACGAAAAAAATGTGGGTACACAAATTTTGGGTATGAAAATTGTGGGTAATAAAAAAATGTGGGTACGAAAAAACATTTGGTACGAAAATTTTGGTTCCAAAAAAATGTAGGTACTAAAACAAATTGGTAACGAACAAAAATTGGGTACAAACTATTTTGGGTACACGTTTTTTATTAGGAAAGATAGGGTACCTGTAAGTATACCAGGGTATCCAAAAGTATCATTTGAAAATCGGTGTACGGTGAAGTATACTTCAAAGTATCCAGGGTACGGGGAAGTAGTACCCGGGGGACCTTGACCCATTCAGCGTTAGTATCCCAACAAGAGGACCATGGGCCCAAAGGCGCTCACTGAGACCCTAAGTAACTAAACTTTAATAACAACAAGAGCACCGCATAATGGATGCCGAAGCTCTGCTGCAGGTGCAGTTTTGAATAAATAAAAACTTGTAAGATTTTTTTTAGATGTCACAGTGACCTTGACCTTTGACCTAGTGACCAAAAAATGGGTGTGGCGTGTAAAACTCATCAATGTGCAGCTACATATGACGTTTCAAAATTGTAGGTGGAAGTACTTTGATTTTAAAGCCAATGCTAAAGTTTTAGTATGGCGGACGCCGGACGGCGGAAAGACACGACACGACGAGCTGGCTATGACAATTACTCGGGTTTTCTCCAAAAACAGCCGAGCTAAAAAATGAAAGTACTTCATGAAATATAAATGCTTACCGTAATTTGTATGCCCAATGTTAGTTTTGATGTTAAATATTCATACCGATGTTCATGAAGATAAGACAAACAAAGTGACTCCTGTGGTAGAAACATGCTTTTTGTATATTTAATATATTGATTTTCATTTTAGCTCAGATGACCCAGTTTCAAACTTGGCTGAGATTGAATTGATACAAATGTTCTGACCAAATTTCATGAAGATTTGCGAATAAATGCGTTAATAAGTGCCTTAACAAGGTTTCACTATATCCGTATACAAAAAATGCCCCCACCTGGCAGCCTGATGTTTTTCAAGGAACTGAAACGGTTTTTGAAATTCAGCCAAGATATCGTTAGAACAAATAATCTGACCAAGTTTCTTGAAGGATGGACAGTAAATGTGATTTCTAAAGAGGTAAAAAGATTTTACAATAGCCACTTAAGGAAAACTGCCCTGCCCCTGACGGCCATGGTTATATGCGGACGGAACCATTTTTGAACTCGACCCAGATATCAGATTAAAAGTTATCAAAATATCAATGAAATCCGATAAGGAATTAGTATAACACTGACAGACATGTACATTGTATTCTATTCATTCTACAATCGATAATAAAAGGTTCAGAGGAGAATCACAATATAAGTGTTTAATTAATAAAATCATAAATAAATGTGGGCAACAAATCATTTTTGTTTCAAAAAGCATTATAATTAAATGTAGCACACAATTGGAATTATTAAAATATTGCTTTCCAAATGAAACGGTGCTGTACATTAAGATTAATGACACTATTTCAGCTTTTATAGGAGTCATAAACAAGATGTGTTTGTGAAACAATATGTTTTCCATACATTTCACCTTTGACCTCGAATGATGACCTTGACCTTTCACCACTCGAAATGTGCAGCCCCATGAGATACACATGCATGCCAAAGATCAAGTTTCTATCTTCAATATTGCAAAAGTTATGGCCAATATTTAAGTTTGACACAAACCAACAAACAGACAGGGCAAAAACAATATGTCCCCGACTATAGACTGGGGGACATAACAAGAGCTTTCAGAGGACAGCGCGCTCGACTATTCGAGTGCTTGACAGTGTAACAAAAGCCATCATGGGAAAATTGTTCATATTCAATAAGGTCAAGGTAATATAGTCATACTCTAAGCGGAAAATGACCATAATTAAAACATATTGATCGTTTATGTTGCACTGTATAGACGATTCTGAGTTCAGGTATATTTTCCACCATCTATTGAACATTTGTAAAGACATAAAACAAACTAATAAGATTTTATTTCAAGTTTGGGTGGTGTCCATTGTGGTATGTAAAGTTAGTGTGTTTTGTCAAAGCATGAATCAAATCTGATGATAAATAAAGAAGTTATGGCAATTTAAAGGTGGTACGCAAACTTTAACATAGATTTATTAATTATATGCATATTCTAACTGAAAAAAGGCCATAATTGTTACAAAATGCTTGATACAGTTGTCTGCTCTTGTTTATACATTGAGGTCATGTTGGTAAAGAAGTATGCAAAATATAAAAGCAATATGTCAATGGACATAGGAAATATTTGAGGTGGCACGCAAACTTTAACATTCCAACGCGCTCGCCGACGCTGGGTTGCGTAGGACAGCTCCACTATATATATTTCATATATAATAGTCGAGCTAAAAAGTAAATATGCTATAAACAACAAGCTAACCTCAATCACAACTTTAATGCAATGCTTATAACAATAAAGTTACAATGATATGCCAGGGATGGAAACTAACTTTTTACTATTGTGGGCAACCATCTTTAGTATTTTGGTTGCCCAGATAAAGAATAACGAGCCCAGAAATATGAACATGTGTATATTATACATTCTTTTAATAAAATGATAGATAATTAAATACCATTCCTAACAATACACATGTTCAATGCATGATGTATTATAATGAGCCTGAATTAAATCATTTCCTTTTCCTGAATAATGAATGTTATTTAACTAGTATTGATCCATGGTGGTCAATTGTTATTCAATTTTTATTGCACTGAATTGTTTTAAGCTTTAAAAAACAAGTTGCCCGGCCGGACTACCAACTTTTGAAATGGAGTTGCCAAGGCCAAAATCTACTTGCCCCGGGCTCAAGGGAAATCACTAATTTCCATCCCTGTATGCTCTTTCATTTTCTGTTTTTCCATCCCATTCTCAAAATTAATTATAAACCACACTATTTTTTAATGACATTTGTATTGAATGCTAACCATTATAACCCCAAAACAATTTTACAAAGCTGTAATCCTGTCGCAGAGAGTTATTTTATTTAGTTTACCATTATCAGTGTTCTCTGTAAATACCGGCAGCCGGTGATTTCGCCGGTTACATTTACTCTAGATGCCGGCTGCTTTTCCCAAATATATCAAGTAAATGTCACAAATGCTTTCTTTTAACTGCATAGTTGCCGGCCATATAACTGGCTACTCAATTTTTTCTGGAAAACACTGAATTATGTATGACAAACACACAATACTAAAATACATTTTAGATTCGTTTGTAAAATAAAATGACACTTCCAGCTTGTCGTCATTAAAATCCAAAGAGTCAAATAATTTCCCACGAGATACGTCAAAAATTGCGTAATCAATTGAATGAAAAATAAAAGTCAAGAAAGCCGGATTTTACATAAATTTCAGGTTGATAAAAACAACAAAGGTAAAGGTAGTCGGTGAGATATAATAATTATACAGTTAGTATAATAAGTGAGTGATGGTGTATGGGATAACATGCACTGAGGGTGAATACACCATCAGTTTCTAACAGTGTAAGTTATAATTTAAAAAAACTCAACCTTTATATAAAAATACTAGTTAGTCATAAGCATCAGAATAAATGTGGTCTAAATACGTATAGCCGTCAATGTACCATAACAAACAATACATTAGCAGTATAAGAACTTCAATAAAATTTAATATAAAAAAACAACAAACATATCTTTTATACCGGTAATTAAAGTAATCAAAGGTGTGAGTGTGCTACATTTAGTGTGTTTTATTTTACATGAACAAGTCAATTGAACGTGTTAGATGTGCATTGATCCATAAGATTAAAAAGGGTAATTAACTACGGGCTTATTTAAAATTTAAACGATGACATTAATCGATTATAATGACCAGCTTTTTTATTGTTGTACTGTGTATATTATGATGTTATTAAAAGTGATTGCAGAAGTTCTTATATACACTATTTCAATTAATGCTATTTTCAGACGTCCGGTCCCTTTGCCATTTGTTATCGTTAATAAAATATATAATAACGTTGGAAGTCAATATGAACCCTAAGCTTGCAATATTTTAAATAAAATAAACAACTTGTATTAAGTTGGCACTGTGTTGTCCGGTGTAGAAACTTTTAATACTTATTTCTGTTTAGTTACACTGGCTGAACTAAAAGAATTATGTAGTCGTTTCTAAATAATCAATTAATCACGAAACAACCTACTAATGCATATGTTTGCCAGTTACTGAGTTTGTGTATTTCCATTATATATTGTTAAATGCCTGCAATTTCGTACGCTGAAGATTTCCATATCCACGGGTGTTTTTGTATGTCAAATGTTAGTGTTTTTCAATGGATCGTATACTTATCTACAATACAGCTAAGTTGCGTTCACTTTACATCATTTTTGATGATGTTATTTTGTAAATACTTTCTCGCGTTCTTTTCGAACGTTTCTATGTCAGCCATTTTGATTGTTTACTTCCGGTTTCGTCTAAGTAACGAAATTATGTATTTTAATGACATAATCTCTCATAAATGTTTTTAGTGCAGAAATTGTAATTTTAAGTATAGATTTCTCGCTTCAATATTTATTTTTTGTTAAATTATTTGCGTTTAAATTTGATTGTTTGTTGCTTACTTGCGAACTATTTTTCATGTGTAAATATGCATAGACGCTAGTGGGTGTAATCAGGCTGCTACTAATTTGCATATTTTACTTCCGTATCTACATCAATACAATTTAGCGGTTGTTTGTTTTGTTAATATTTTCTAAAACGGTTTCAGCTTCGAATGTTAAACACAATATTATCTTATTTATTCATTTGGGAATAAAATCGCAATATGTATTATTTAAAAACAAATCTGAATTCTCTAGCGCCTAAATTGTCTCCTGGGGGTGAATTGTCTTGGGGTTGCTATTAACGCTATTAACGCTTCCGGTCAAGTCACTATTTATAGCGATTGCGCAATAAAAAACCCACTTTTTCGTGATTTAATCAAAAACTAGATTTTTCCCAGAGATGACGAATACGCCATCGTGTAGATCGCGTTCTGGTCCATATACACGTCAAATTTCAGGCACAGTGTTGGGCCAGTTTTCAATACTCCAAATCGCGGCTATAACCCGGAGCTTAACGAATTTTAGTCGCCATTATCATTCGTTCAATTGAACGTCATCAATAGATGAAGTCGATATAGCACTCATTCCATACAAATAAGATATGCGAGAAACTGACCGGCATTTTCTTTAAGCCCTTAGAGTGTATATCGATTTAGGATAGCACATGAGGGCAATACAGAGATAAAAATAAAGCTTTTTGTTAACAATACCAAGTAATCCACTTTAACGTTGCCTTAATTCCTGCTATATATAATCTTGTAAGACATGAAAACAGTATTGCAATTAATATGATCAGGCCTTCTTAGTAAGTTAACTATTAATTCTACGAATACATCACTGTTTTTAATGCAATATAAATATGCTGCCTACATGTCATAATATGTTATATGTCCATTTACACCGTGTATAACGGCATCTTCTCTTAATGCATTACTATGATATGAATTTGGTACTGTGTTGTGAAATAATATTTCCCCCCCCCCCCCAAAAAAAAAAACAAGCTTCATTTACTTAATGTTATCGTTTTTCATAACTATTTAATTCTACTGTGCATATTTAACCATTCAGCTGAAAAATGTAATAAAATCGATATTTTGTTGTATTGCTGTACCTTTTACAGGAAATTGTATGTGGTTATTACAGTAATTTGTTCTCTGGCAAAATTACATATGATTATCGGCATGTTTTAAAGCCGGTTTAAGCGAAACCAATTTAAATTAATTTATGTGTTCCGTTTTATGTTGTCGAAAGAATGTTTTTTTTTATAGTATTTACATTGTGCACTATTTAAAATAATTTTCTTTTGCATGATCTCTTTTGCATATGTCGATATAGTTTTTGTAGTCTTATATATTATCGGATTGATAACGATATGAACTAAATGCGATAACGAGTAAATATTTGCTTTGATAAATTATTGATATTTAACCAAATTCGAATTATTATTTCGACTTTGGAAAAATTCGGAAACTGGTTTTACTTTGGAACCTCCTCTCTCCATATTAATATATCAATACCTTTTTAATAGCTGTCTCAATGCATAAATTAAAACAACGTCATCGATGTTCTGTGATGAAAATTTAATATAAAAGCACATAAATAAAGGTATTTTCATTCCACAATTCTCCAAAAGTACGTTCATCATTTAAATGTTAAACAGCGTTTTTTTTTGTCGTTGTTCATAAACTCATTTGTTTTGTGTTCATGAATTAAGATTAAAGAAAGAAAGGTTTGATTAGTAATCCTGTGGATTTTGATGCTTCTTAAACTAAAAAAAAACATCACCTACATACCACGCACTTTATAGAAGTGTCATTGTTTTATAACTGTAAATACAAACGGGTTAATATTGATTACCGATAACCAACGTATAGAAGAAAACGCAGTTCTTTTCATCAACTGTGTTTACTCCCCCCCCCCCTCCCCCACACACACACACCTCTCCGCAATTCGCATAAAAAGCATTCGTTGGAACATCAGTTACATGCATGCAACGGTAATAATAACCCTTGTTCTGTTGGGAAAGAATGATTAGCGCAGACGATGGCTACGAAAGTTAATCACGAAAATTGTTCTCACATGTGTGTCCCACGCTGTTTAAGTTGCGAATCAAATTAAATTTAGAAATCGAGCTGATACTTTTATATTTTTTTAAATAATATTTTGTCTTATTAACGAATGAAATAATTAATTTCGATATGAAAGTGAACCGAGCTCGGAACAAAATATATCATTGAATTTACTTAGATAACCATATTCAGGTCGAAAGAGTATTTTATATCTATGTTTCCCAAAAGCATACAATTTAATATAATGCAGAATAATACAAATCAGAAATCAAACCAAGTTTTATGTACACAATCTCTGTTTGAAAAATCGAAAAAGGGTATAATTACAGAGTTTTAAGATAATAATGCCAAAATAAGTACAGTCTATTCTGTGTGTATATCAGAGTTTATTTGCAGGTACTACCTGCCTCTTCACGAGGTCTTTGCGGCCCGACCTGTAATTTAAATTGTAGTCTATTCGTAAGATATAAACTATTTATATAAGAATGGGAGTGTATTCAGAGAGAATCAATCGAACTTGACGCAAGGGATGTTATAATTGAAACGAATATCTGAAAACATTTTCGAAATGTGTCCATTGCAATGCAGTTTGTTCCTGTTGCATAATGTTGCTTTATGTAGGAAATGTAGGAAATGTAGGAAAATACATCTGAATCTATTGAAATGCAAATGTTGTTGATTTTATATAAATTTTACATTTATTTCTTGTATACTAAAACATTTATATGACGTTGTCTAAAACGATCATCTTATTGTTTTTGTTTTCAGGACAAAAAGGGAAAATAAGTGGGAATTATTTAAGATACAATTTCGACGAAGTGTTGGCTATTTCGGTAATAGGCATCGATTTTGTGTTCAGCTTCATATGAATCAAACCATGAGGGCGATATCCCGAGTTGTTTGATAACGAGGGTTCGACCGAGGATAGGTTCGTAATTATCGCATCAAGATTAACAAACAAATATATGCGTTTTATTAACTTCACTTGCCAACAGAAATCAAACGGAAGGACGCTTAATTAGCAAATACTCAATGCGACGTATAATGTCATGTTAAATACATTACAAATACAATTTATTTCACGTAAGTTACGGCCAAATTAAATTTATACTTGCATGTTTATTAACTTAAGAATAACATTTGTACAACTTATGTGTTGCTGTTTTAAGCCTACGCTTAAACTTAGAGATAAGAATATTATATTAAACAATGTTAAATAACTAAGCAAAGAAGGAGCATACAAAACATTTCTCGATTAAGGAATCTTAATGGTGTTGACGATCAATTAACAAGTGCCATGTTAAGTGCAGATGCCCTCATTTAATAGATGTTTTAGATACTATTCTTAAAACGCATTTAAATGACAGCCTTGCATAAATAAAAAAAACATAAAAAAAACACAGTATTAACTTAAATTGATATCAAAATAGACCACGTTTAAATAATTCTAAAGCTATTTCGACGTAATGTAAAGGTTATTTACTACTGCCGTTTTTTGTTAAATTTTTAACATGCAGTCATATTTTGTTATATATATTGAAAACTAATGCAGACAAGCAATTATTAACCGACTAACACGTTTCAATAGCATAGACGCAGAAATTTCGTCACCATCTTTTTTTCCAATTATTGATTTATCAAGAATTCACAGAAATGAACGGAAAAAATCAAATTTCTTGTGTGTAACGCTACAAAAGCACACTGTCCGCAACGATCTTATCTCGACGAACAAAAGTTGACAGCAGTTTTAACGTTTTCATCTTCTGTGTGTGTTTCACAGTGTTTTAGTCGCGAAAAGAATAAAAGACCATTTAATTGCATTTAAATACAAACACGTTTCTTTGAATCAAACGTGATTAAAACTCAGCAAATTAAATGGAAAACATATTTAAACTGGCATTATGCTTTTTGGCTCACCTCACCAAAAGTCTTACAAAAACTCAGAATATAAAATTGATTATGACTTGTTTCAAATTAAATTAAATATTTTAGTCTGGTTCGCGTGAATCAAAAGCCTTGGCTGTTTGTTGCTTTTGTATTAGCAATGTTTGAATCCAGTATTAAGCATTAAATTACACAATTAATTTTTTGTTCCATAAATGAATTGTGCTTTTCAAATGTCCCTTGATTGTATCGTAAAATATTATATTGATGTATCTCATGATTGTACTCTCGCGTATTGTATGTTTTACTAATTCATGTAATAATATTTGATTCAACAATCGCATTTGAAAATTTCAAATACTCTTAATATTTAAATTAACGGCCAAGATGCAATGTGTGCGATAAGTTACACAGGTTGAGTTAGATTTTATTACTATATGTTTCTTAAGTGTGTCCCAGTCTTTAACCTATTCATAGTTCAAACCCAGTTGTTCCATGAGCGATTAAAAGTTGCGACTGAATGAACCGGATATTGCTTCAAATGACAGCACATGTTAATTAAGAGTAGGAGTGGGCACTGTATTGAAATGCATCATACAAAATGATTTCTAGCATAGTTGTTGGTGGTTATCGCAAGGCTAACGAAGCATAATCGATGTTTCGAGCGAACAAGATTTAATCTCCATAACAACGTGGGGTTATCCACTTCGGTTTTACCTTATGAAATATATATACTTTTTCATAATATAAGTTAGTTTAAGATAACGTGCTTATTTACAATTGCTGATAGTTATCAATACATTCAACGAAAGTGTATGAATAACGGACATTTATTTAAGGCAACAAAGCATGGGACGCTTTACTGTTTCGTAAACAAGACCATACATTAACGTCATAGTAAATATTTAAATATTGCAATGAACTGAACATTTCGTGTATTTTTTTCCCAGTGTCGAATTGCTAAGAATTAACGTGTGGGCATACATAAAAGACAACGAAATGATGAAGATGCATCTCCTACTGATGCATCTTGATATTCACTTATTTATATGCATTGTAACTTGTAAGATATTTTTCTTGTTGCTGTTTGTGTTTTTGAAAAGTCTTCATCTAAGAGGCATTGTATCCAATAAAACTTCAAACTTGCTTGTCATTTTCTTTTTGCTGGAGCTATTTTCACGCTTTTACGATGTCTAGGAGTTCCCATATATGTCTTGAAATCAAAGTCTCGCACATGGATGTTCTGACATTCCGAATGGCAATATATTATATTACTTTTTATCTAATTGCTAGATAGTTCACACTTTTAAAATAACACTCCGGTATATATACGACCGTCAAAACTTCTATTACGTTGACAATGACGCGATGTCGACCGCTAATTGTATTGAAAAGACTTAAGTCAGCATATAGTTTATTAAATATACCGGGGTTCATACTTATGTCAAAGAACTGCATGTATCCCATAAACATAAATTATGCACCCTCAATTATAGTAGGAAGGCTACAGGTCCTAAAAGTAAAAATATATAATTTTCAAATTGCTTTAATTAACATATATGCCCCAAATAATGACGACCTTGATTTTTTTAATACATTAGAGAATACAATTACCAGTCTAGATGAATACTCTTTGATAATAGGAGGAGTTTTTAATGTGGTTCAAGATTTTAAGTTAGACAAGTTAAATGGGAAGACAATTACGGAAAAATAAATGCTCAAATAAAGTCAATTATATAAAATATAATAACGATTTATCTGACATTTACAGGAATTTTAATCCTTCCAAAACAGCATTTACTTGGTATTCAAATACTAACCCCCCAATTTATTCCCGACTAGACTACTTTCTAACAACATCTTGTCTAATAAGTAACGCTCGAAACTGCTCAATAAAAACTGGCTTTAAGTCAGACCATTCCATTGTTATCCTAGACATACATTTTGATTTGATTGAAAGAGGTCCAGGTTACTTTAAGCTAAATAACTCTTTATTATTTGACACAGATTACAAATTAAAGATAAAAAATGCAATTAAAGAAGTTGTCCACTTCAACAGTGATGCAAATCCTAATATATTATGGGAACTTATTAAAGGCAGGGTCAGATATGAAAGCATTAAATTTGCGGCAAACAAATAGAAACAAAATATCAAAACTGCAAAAGAACTAGAAAATAACATAAGAAATATGGAAGAACAACTGGAAAGAAACCCAAACGATGCAATACTGATGCAAAATTTAAAAAAAGAAAAAGATGCATACAATGCATTAAGCGAAGAAAAAATAAAAGGTTTTCTAGTAAGATCTAAAGCAGAATAGATTGAAGGGGCTGAAAAAATACAACGTTCTTTGCTAATTTTGAATCCAAAAGATCTGAACAAAATGTGATAAAACAACTAAGGATAAATGATACAATAGAAAATGACCATGTAAAGATACTTAAAGAAATAAAAGAATATTACACAAGCCTTGATTTCTTACATAATTATGATGACAACAGTCCTTTTTTTGAAAATGTTGTTAAAACTGTCAGATGAAGATAGAACAAAACATCCTGAACAATTAACAGATAACGAATGTTTCAATGCTTTGAAGGAAATGAAAAATAATAAGAGCCCAGGATCGGACGGTTTGACCATTGAATTTTACAAACTTTTTTGGAATGATATCAAGCAATATTTAATTAACTCCTTAAATTTTTCATTTCAACATGGACATTTAACCCCACTAAAAAACCAAGGTATTATTTCACTGTTGCCGAAAAAGGAAAAATATATTTTATCCATAAACAACTGGCGGCCCGTGTCTTTATTAAATATGGATTACAAAATTGCTACAAAATCGATTGCAAATAGAATAAAAATATTCCTTGAAAAATTAATCAATTATGACCAAACAGGATTTATCAAAGGGAGATATATTGGGGAAAATATACGAATTTTAAATGAAATAATTGACAAAGTAAATAACAATAATGAACGTGGACTCATTTTCTTTTCAGACTTCCAAAAAGCCTGTGATAGCCTGGATCACACTTTTATGTTCAGATGTCTAGAAACAATGGGGTTCAGTCAGTCTACTATAAATTGGGTTAAAATATGTTATAGCAATGCAAGTTCATGTATCACCAATAATGGTTATTTCTCAGAAATTTTTAACATCAAAAAAGGCGTAAGACAGGGATGTCCCCTCTCACCATACCAATTTATTATCTGCATAGAATTTTTAGCTAACAATATAGGAAATAATCAAAATATTAAAGGAGTCAAAATAGGCAACATTGAAATAAAACAAACACTATTTGCAGATGATGCATGTTTCCCACTGGATGGCAGCCAACAGTCCTTTGAAAACCACATAAGTACCATACACAATTATTCTAATATATCAGGATTTAAACTAAATAATAGCAAGTGTTCAGTTATGACACTAGGTTCATTAACTAATAAAAATGTAAAATATTGCCCCAAAGAAAAATTCGAATGGAATTGCGAACACGCAACAGCGCTGGGGATAAAACTGTATAATACAACAAATGCAACTACGGAATACAATATTTTAAATAAATTACAGGCATTTAACAATTGTTTACAAAAATGGAAGAAATGGAAACTTTCCTTTATCGGAAAAATTACTGTTCTTAAAATGTTTGTTTTACCAAAAATAATATATCCACTTACAGTCCTAGAAGGCCCAAATGAGAGTATAGTCAACGAACTTAAAACAAAAATGTTCAAATTTCTTTGGAACGAGAAACCTGATAAAATTAAGCAAACACAAATCATACAAGACTACACACAAGGTGGGCTTAAAATGATTGACATCGAAAGTTTTATAGCTGGGTTAAAGGCAAGCTGGATAAAACGTTTAATATATCAACCGGAATCAAAACTGACGGTTTTTGTACAATAACTTTTTAGAAAACTTTGGCATCTTTTTCATTTTGAGAAATAGTATAAAGCCGAATGATATTTAATCATTAACCATTAAATCCTCATTTCTAAAAGAAATTTTATTTTCTTGGGCTAAACTAAATATCCAAAGAAATATAGATAAAATAGGAAAAGAAATAATTTGGAATAATTCACATTTCAAAAACAAACACACTGGTCTTCTGTTTTACAAAAAATGGCATGACAGGGGTATCGACCTTGTGGAGCATTTGTATGACTATAGAGTTCGAGATTTTTACACTTTCGGTCAAATTAAACAACTATATGATTTAAAAAATACCGAATTTCTAAAAATATTATACATTAATTCAATGTATCCCACTACATTGGAAAGAGAAGCTGAAAACAGAAGCTATCAGTTATCAACAAATCGAACGCCTTATTTCACTGATCAACACAAAAACAAAACTATGCAAATTTATTTACTCCAAGTTAGTCCTATTAAAAAGTCCAGATACTGTTAAATCAATTATCAAATGGGAAACACATTTCGAAAAAGGACTTGATTTTAAGAGTATCTTTATTAAACCTCTATTGCTTACAAACGATACTAAATTGAGAGAATTCCAATATAAATATATAATGAGAATTATTCCTAACAATAGCTTTTTACTGAAGTGCGGGCTTAAACCCTCCAATTTATGTGATTTTTGTTGCATGACGATTGACTCAAATATTCATATGTTTTGGCACTGCACAACAATACAAACATTCTGGCATGATCTTAAATTGTACATTGAAACATCAATTAATACACGTAGTGGAATTGACTACACATACGAACAAATTAGTTTTGTAATGTTTTAGATGTTAATTTACCAACATCCGTAGCTGTTAATTTTATCACATTACTGGTAAAAATTTTCATTTTTAAGAACAAGAATCAAGCAACGATACCATTGTGTCACACCGGTCTTACTGACCTGTGTGAATGCGCGCTAAGCATTGTGGGAAACGGACTTTTTCCATCATGGCGTTGGTAAACATAATAAACAAGGAAGTGAAAAATGGTAATTAATTATTATTAAAAACAGGCCCCATCAAACCGGGCCAGCTGTAATATATATTTGAATGCAGTTGTGCTTCAAAAGGAGCCACTTTTCAAGTCAGTCTATTGTTTGTAAGAATCACTAAACACGTAACTTAGACTAACTAAACACGTTGCAAGACTGTATCTTCGAAATAGTAAATAAATCTAAATCATAAATAAATATTTATAATTAAATACCTGCTGAAATTTGAGAACGTAAACGATTTAAAATAAACGCTGTGAACATTACAAGGAATCTTACATGTAGGCCTAATGTGTGAGAGGATTAATCAGGGATAAAATAAATGGAGTTCGAAGGATCTAACATTTTGAGGAGGACGTCATGGTATCTTGGACATTTGGCACTTTCATATATTTATTTAGTAGATACTGAAAATGCTGAATGTGCTAATTGCAACATCAAAGACGAGCAGGTGATATTTTTACAGCTTTATTTTTCTTGGCATACTATTGTATGTTTTCCATTTAATTTATATGGCGCTCAATTTTAGCTCGGCTGTTTTCAGTGAAAACCCTAGGAATTGTCATAGACAGCTCGTCGTCAGACGTCCGCGTCGGGCTAAAACCTTTACATCGGCTCTAAAATCGAAGTGCTTCCACCTATAACATTAAAACCTCACATGTATATGCACCTTGATGATTTCTACACACCACACCCATTTTGGGGTCACTCGGTCCAAGGTCAAGGTCACTAACCTCTAAAAAAATTTTAATAAATTTCATTTATTCAAAACTATACCGCAGTCTAGCTTGGCACCCATTATGTGGTGCTCTTGTTTATATATAATTTAAAAAATGTATTAATAACCAGAATAGTTGATGCATGTATAAATAAAAAGGTACAGCCATGAACAATGTGTTTTAATCTTTTATAAATATGCTTTGATTGCGTATATGCAAAACATGCATAAACATAGATTTTATTTTTTGACAGATTGTCTTAGTGTAACTGAGTCTCTTAGTTTAATTTATTAGCCCAAGTACATGTAGTACTTAATAAATGATTTATTAGTCTTACCTGAAATTGAAGTAAATTATAAAAATTCATTTGTCTCTTATCTTATCCTGACTAAGGATTATAAAGCCTAAAATGTTTGTGTATATTGTATAATTGAAATGTGATACAATGTACTTTGAAGAGAAGAGAGAATGACCTTTATGTTCAAACTGTAAAATAATCAAATTATTTCCTTCTTTAGACTTTAATCATGTTTAGAGAATGACCTTAATTCATTAGGACTGCTATAAATGAATGGGCAATAACACCTATATTTTATGTAGGTGGTACGTAAAGTTTCAAAGTACCGTTAGTACATAAAAGGTCTGGTACATGTACATAAGGTGTTACACCCTAAAATGTTCATGGTATCAGTTTTTCAGTAATGTAGTGTTTCTGATTATGTATTGCTTAGGTTGTTTTGTTTCAAATTTCAAATTTGCATTTATTTTAAAGCATTTTCAGTCATTTTGTGAATTCCATGTTTTTTGTAATAAGGTGAATTATGTTGCACATGGCGTGAAATATTAATTCATGGTCGCTATGGTGTAGAGAATGTTGTCCGCTGGGCGGGGGTTCGATTAATACACTGGGAGATTTCTCATTATCGTCTCCATGGGCAACAAGTACTGGTGTACCCAGTAGTAGTAGTAGTAGTAGTAGTAGTAGTAGTAGTAGTAGTAGTAGTAGTAGTAGTGGTGATGGTTGTGGTGGTGGTGGTGGTGGTAGTAGAAGTAGTAGTAGTAGTAGTAGTAGTAGTAGTAGTAGTAGTAGTAGTAGTAGTAGTAGTAGTAGTAGTAGTAGTAGTAGTAGTAGTAGTAGTAGTAGTAGTAGTAGAAGTAGTAGTAGAAGTTGTTGAACCTGTTGGATAATAAAACTTCTCATTTTATGACAAAAGAGCTAGATTGTAGAGTAAAAAATAAGTACATGCATAAAATTCCCTAATAGGAAAGCTACCATTAAAGGACCATGTGGCTTCATCAAAAGCAATGTATGGAACAGTTATATCTCTTTTAACTTATGCACTCAATATTGCTGTTCCAATTGATATGCTCAGAAATGCTTCTGGATGGGCATGCACCAATGAGTACTTTCTTCTAAAGACACATTAACAACACTGTCGCCCTAAGCAGGAATTCCGGGCGCCCCCCCCCCCTATGATGTTCCCTCCTCAGACATTTCCCCCATTTTAGTTTTAGTGCTTACATTACCTCCCCCCCCCACCCCACAATAAATTTATAATGGTTTGGTTGAAGTATAATCTTGATTTATTATCAAAATGATAATTTTGCTTATGTAATCTTATGTTATTAACTTTTTATATGTAGCAGCTTGTTTGTTGTTTTCTTTGGATTAATCATTCATTATTTTGTTAAACTGTTTAAGGAGTGCATGTAAATCATTAGAAAGGCGTGCATGTTGGTGTATTAGAGGAATACTAGAGGAATATAATATAATTGAATAGGATCAATTGATGAATTAATTCAGTTTGAGTCAACTTGGGCTGGGTTGTGGAACTATAGTTATTTGTTGTTTTTAATCCAATTAAATAGGGTACAATGTAACTGTCAAAGAAAATATGCATTCATACGCATATAATCCAAGTATTGGATGTCAGTGATATTTTCATTTTTACTAGTAGCTAATTAAGACTAATTAAAACAGAATTGGACTTTCCTTGCAAAGTATTTCATTATTAATAATATAATAAGCTAATGTAATCAAAACATATTAATATTTTAATAATTTAACTCACTGATATGGTAAGTCATTAAAGTGTTGTTGTTTTTTTTCAACTATATAATGTGCGTATCTCATATAATGAATTACTACCCCATTTAAAGATGACAACTATTCTAAATTCATTAATACAATAGTTATAATTGTTTTATAGTAACATACACTCAGGCACTTATAAAAAAATATATAATTAAGGTGTCAAAATTTAACAAACTGAACAAGTCAATTTGAACTTCTCTTGCAATGCAATGCAAATGGAGCCACTTGAAATATCAAATTGTTCCCATACTAGTCGGCAATATAGCTATGACATTGTGTCTATTCAAAACATGCATCAGACACACCTTTAGAAACTTTTTAAGCGGTTTTGAAAACGCTATTTCATTGCAAACTTTCGTCAATAAAGGATACATGTTGTTATACAACCGAAAGTGAAAGTACAGTTTTTAAAAAATAAATAAAGAGCGAAATTGTTGAAAACTAATGAAAATTTTGCTTGATACTAACATAAGACCGTAAGACTGAACAAAATAATACTTAACTTTTAAATCATAACATGAATGTTTACTTATAAAGCAAATTCTTCATTCATCCGCGGACTTCTTTGTGTCGTAGTCATAAATGCCTCCAAATGGAGGTGTGTGATGCGTCTAAGTATAGAGGTGACAATAACGTAGTGACGTCACCATCTATGTATAGAATGGCAACGATACCCATAATCCATAACTTTAAAGATTACCTCCAGCGTAGACTTAGAATTGAGAAACGATTGCTATAACCAAAAATAAATTGAATATATTCAGAGAACAATTTCAAACCGTTTTAGCACATATACCATAAAAAAGACATTTTTGGGCTAAGATTTGTGTGCGCATTTTTTTATGTTTATTTTTTTTATTTTTTCAAATATATTTTTAAGGCTCTTCTTTCATTCCCTTGTTTTGCTCCTTACATTATTAGCTACATATTATCTCAAAATATATATGATCTCTGTATTCTGGTACTTGTGTAAAACTTGATGCTTTTCGAGAATAAAATACTGAAAACCAAAAAAAAAAAATATCCACCCTCATGAGACGATTGGAAAATCTTGACATTTGCAGTGCTGTTTTTTATTGGAACGATTTGTTTTATATTTTTATGTTTGTTTATATGTCTTTTGTAAGAGAAAAACTACCTATGATAATTTGATTTTTAGAGATAAGTAATAACGAAATTCTAGTCTGTTTCTTGTAATGCACTAAATATATATTTATGCAAGAAACAATTTTCATTGCAATATAAAATTAAAAATATATAATAAAATTATAAAAATTAATGAAATTATTTACTTGTTGGATTCAAACCAGTTTTACAACAGAAAATACAAAATAGTCGAACAGCAAAATACATGATTAAATAAAATGTTCACACATTACATAATTTTGACAATTGCTATATACAATTAGTTGTATCCCAGTTGTCGTGATCATATGTCTGCACAAAAAGAATTGTAACAGTGTACAAATTGTTTCTCGATGATCATGTGATTCAAAATGCTCCAAGTGAGCTGCTTTATTACATAAAGTGCATTTCAATCGTGCTTGTAATGGACTATAATACTACATCTCTTCAACGCAAGTTGTATGATATGGCATGAGATTCTTTAATAATGTCTCGGAACGTGTCTGATGACATGTAAAAGTGAGTTAAACCAGTTATTATGATGTGAATACTCTTCAATATAGGTTTTGGTTTGCAGCACGTTCACAAGTTCCATTGATCCATTAGTAACAAAACACTTACAACAAAATAAACAGCGTCGTATACGCCTACTCGAGCGAAAAAAGTCAACATATTTCGAAGAGGAATGCTAACTATGAACACGTATTATTGAGATTGTTATTATTTCAGTTGTTCTGTCTGTTGAATAAGTGACATATATTGTGCAATTTAATAATATGCAGTTGCTTTATAATCGTATAAACAATTATACTTATGTGGCTTTTAAGGTACGTAACCGCCTCTTCAATATTTTAAAACAAGTTATTCTAGTATGATACTTTTGAAATAATACTTTTGTCATGCTTCATTAGTTTCATACTGATGATTTGAGCAACTATGAACATAACATATGTTTTACTCATTTTAGTTTAAGTCACGTATCTAATTGCCTAGACAATAGAGGTCAAACGACGCAACACTTACTTTAACACGATGACTTTATCTTTGGTCACCGGAGTCGAACGGTAAAGAAAGAGAGCATTAACCTGTTTAAATGCGACTATAACTGTTATCAACATATCCGGTATCTTCTATGAATTATGTAATAACTTGATTATTACTACTATTATATTATACTCTCTGCAATTTCTTTCTTGTTGAAGACGAAGGAAATATTTACTTGTATGTGTTATATAGTATAATGTTTAGTAATTACGAGAGCATGCTTTGACAGTTGTTTATTTAGATTTAACGGATTTTGCATCTTTTAAATAAAGCGTAAACAATAAGTTTTCCTGCTAACTCATCCGACGATATTTTTTTCCGACCCTTATTTTTAAACTTTCGATCGTTTTCGTTTAATGAACTTTTGCTTATAAAGAAAAATTGTTAGAATGGATTCGGATAAGTTTCGTCGTTAAAAAATCGTATTAAAGAAGGAATTAGCATTACGTTATACAGCTGTTTCAAACAATTTTCCAGTTGAAGCATCAATGAAAGAATCTGTCCCAAGTTTCATTATTCCCAAATATGTAAAGTTGACTTTTAAATAAACATACCATTTTGGAAACGAAAGCAAGTGGTCATTTATTGCCCGAAATGCGGTGTCTATATTTAAAAAAAAATATATATATATATATATATATATGTATATATATATATATATATAAACGTACATCAATAAACACTGTCTTGATGATTTTATATTATATATATGATCCAACTTGAACATGTATTGGTTAATTAAGTGTATACTTAAAACTCGGAAGTAAATATATAAAACCTTAAATGTTATTCTAGTATGGTGTTGTTTTTTTTATATCAAAGTGAATTCAAGTAAAGTACAGCTTTAACTTAATATTTTTTTTTCTACAAATTGAGATGGCTGAAACAGCAAAAAATTTGGTAATATCGTTGAACGACATTGACGATGACGACCCTTCTCGAAATATTCGGACTGGTTTGAGGTAAGGTTGCATTACAATACTGTAGATGCAATACAAATGTGTTATACTCAGTTAACTTAAAATAACATGTCATAATTGCATAGATCAATTCTTATAAATGAATAACAATAGACTGAAGCAAATTGAACGATATAATTATTAATATCTTATATATTTATTGTAAGAAATGAATCACTTTATTTTGTATCTTCTGATAAACAAGTGGATGTTTTTAATATCAATAATCCTTTTACCTTTCGTATCGTTGCTATGATATTCAGACTTAATGCCGATTAAAAACCGCTTTTTGGCGGTAGTTGGATTTTTATCCGTCGAAGCCCCTCCGTTGTTCTCTTGATGGGATTTGTATAGCATGATGTATTGGTAATCGTTACCGAACAGCATAGAAAATACATTGGCCAAAATGAAGTTAACACAATTTACATAATGATGTCAAACTACGAATAGCATTCTAACAATAAAAAGAATCTATATTGGCAAAAATTGAAATCAGCATAACAGAATTTCATTGTTATTATATACTTATGAATTATTCTGAAATATAGTTCTTAACTAGAACGGTTGGTACATTATGTACATACGTACATATCGTAAGAATTAAATATATTTTTTTTCATAGAAAGAATAATTTTGAGCAAATTATTTTGAGAGTTTTTTTTTGTTAAATCAACTTTTTTTACAAGCATTACATTTATTGAATCGTGAAGAAGTTAAATGTTTTGATCACAAATACTATATAACGACATTATTCGGATAATTATTAATAATTCGAATGGATACTATTTTATTTTATTTGCCAATTGTAAAGTAAATAAATAAATTGTCACGAAAACATCATAGGTGCCCATCTTGCAAATAAAGAACACACTTGTTGCTGTAAAACTATCTAATAAACAATGCAAAGATTACGCAATCATGAGCCCACAATAGTTAATTATTAATTGCAAAATTATAGTTAAAATCCATTTATAACATAGTAATAATCATGGTTTCATTCAGAACAACAAATCGTCGACCAAAACTGACAAGTCGAACGGGATTTCTTACTGAAAATGATCATAGTTGATTTTAGATCCCAAAATATTGCCCATGGCGATTACCGTAATTACTCTATGTTTTCGGACACTTAAAAATAATAAAAAAATTCGTGTCCGAAAACTAAGATACGAAAATTTTTCACAAAATTCAGGTGTCCGAAAACTTAGAGTCGAAAATGGAAGTGTCCGAAAATAGCGTCAATTGTATCAACGACTACCGGTAACAGCACGCGCTTGTAAAATATCATGCCGTATAGTAAAAATTACAGCTATATATGTTTGCAATGCATTTAAAATAATTTTACATGCTTAATTTATTTGACATAAAGTTACGCGGGATTTTACTTTGACCAACGAGTTCAAAGATGAGCATGTGATCTACCGATATTCGCTAGCACGAACCTGTAATTAACGCAATAAAAAAAGCAAACTATGAATTCTTTGTTTGTTCATTTCCGATAGTTGTTGTCTAACACCTTCCATTGTTCGTATAACTTGCAATAGGGTTCATCACACTTAGAAGCGTTAAGTATTTGTCACAGATATTTTTTTGAGAATGGGAAGTACCATGCGATAGATAATTGAACTGTTAATTGGCACTTCCCCTGGTAATTGTCATAACGCTTATGCTTTCGGGCGAAACCATTGTTTAATACCGGTTTACAAGGTTTTTTTTTACCAAATAACGCAATTGTAATGGATGGTCTGTTGCCCTCATGCATGCACCTGCCATGTTGTATGATGTTAATCTTATTGGAAAATCCCATGATCGAAGTGTCATTAGATATCGAAAACAGGACCGAAATTTGGTAAAATAGCGCTGTAAAATATACTGTCCAAAAAAAATAGAGACATAAATTATGGACGAAAACTCGTGTGTCCGAAAATTAACAGTCACGAAAAATAATTATTTTTGCTAAAAACAGGGGTGTCCGAAAACTTAGAGTGTCCGAAAACATAGAGCAATTACGGTATCTGGGTAAAATCTGGCATGTTATTGTCAGCCCAGAGTGTAAATCAATTGCGCAACACTAGCTTAATAGATCGTATTATATCAATTCGTTGTAATGATAGAAAGGAAATAATTGTTGATTAGCTTTGACGGAGGCAGCAAAATAAACCAAACGGAAGACGGATCTGAAATGCTGAACGCCATTCGGTACAGAAGTCGTGTATGGCAATCATCATATCGTTTGAGAAAAGTTAATAAACGAAGTTGAAATCAATGTACAATTGGTCTATGCATTTTCCAGTTCAATTTTCAGTCAAATAACTAAGATTACACCATTAAACTAAATGATAACTTAGAAAGTGCTGACACTTTTTTACGAAATGATTAATTTCATTTTTACCAAATCATAAGTAATAAGATGATGTCGATACAACCATGTGTTGTTGCTTGATCGCTGTGTGGGAAAGGAATGATAAATTATATCTCGTCCAAAGGATAACATGTGAAGGGTTCCTTTTTCCTTAAAAATCGTTGAGGCGAATAAAAATAGTTTATGCAATCTTATGAGCAGTGTAACAAACAGTTGATTTGATTTAGTTTTCTAACACAGTGGTTTCGATAATCATCACAGATGGTCAATTTCTTGACATTCTTTAATGAAGTAAATCACTCCGCCTTCTCAGACATTATGAACATTATGGATTATCGAGTTCCGCAGATTTTCTGCCATTGTTGTCCTGTTTGGGATATTGAAGACCTGCTTTAGCTGGGTTAAGAAATAGATTCATTAAACTCTTTA
The DNA here is from genome assembly GCF_020536995.1 of Dreissena polymorpha. Taxonomy (NCBI): domain Eukaryota; kingdom Metazoa; phylum Mollusca; class Bivalvia; order Myida; family Dreissenidae; genus Dreissena; species Dreissena polymorpha. The sequence continues at coordinate 120,045,782 of NC_068356.1, read as the reverse complement.
ACAAGTGTGGTACGAAAAAAACATTGTCTTATTATTTCTATGAAAAACTTTTTTTATTTCAAGATACATGCTAAGACAAATATTATTATAAAAGATACATCTAAAAGTTATTTTTATCAATAATATGAAGCACGGTATGATTTGTATTTAGCTGATATGTCTAATTATAATACTATTCGTTTACAACCTATACCTTAGGCTTTGAACTATCGCCCAGTTTGAAGGGCGTTATATGGGATATACGTCATTATTCTCCTCAAACAAACTGCAAAAGATTATCTTTGAAAAATAATTTTACATTCATAATAGTACATAATATAACGTTCTTTCATATTCTCAATATAACTGTTATGGTATTTTTATTGACCGTTTGGAAATTTGTTCATTTTTTTCCGCGAACTAGGAATCTTCTTAACCATTCATCTGACACCATTTTTAAAGGGCCTTTTCACAGATTTTGGCATGTATTGAAGTTTGTCATTAAATGCTTTATATTGATAAATGTAAATATTGAATCTAAAAAGCTCCAGTAAAAATCAAGAATATAATCGCAAAAAGAAAAAAATAGTTACACACAACAGGGCTCGAACCACTGACCCCTGGAGTCTTGGAGTAAAAGTCTACCACTTAGACCATTCGCCCATTCGTACACATTTAATAATGGATGTATTTTATACTTAATGTAAGCAATCCTCGTTTTTCGCAAAATATAACAACAACAACAAAACTCTACAATTTATTCCATTGTTTCGCGTCGCAACGCTTTATAATTTTCAGGTTTTTAAATTGTAAAAGATGCATATCAAGGCGATTTTAGAGCATGGTAAATGTTCAGTATTACTGTTTCCTCACAAATATAATAACTAAAACGAGAATTTGCGAATCTGAAACAACTTTTCTTTATTTTGTCAATTTACCAAAACGTGAATAGGCCGCTTTAAGTGAGTTGTACGAAAAGCAAAAGTCAAGTAAAGGCAAAGTTTGCGTACCGTCATTTCGATAGAAAACCATCGAGTGATCATCATCGTCAGAATATCTATTCGCTTAATGTATTTGATATATACATATATACATGCGTTATATTATACATTTATACTTATTTCAAATGCGAAATGCGCAGGCTGCAGCAATATCCAAAAGTGAAGCTGCTGTAGTTTCGGTCATGACTAATGTGTACTTTGCTGCACTCAACATACTATCGCATCATCACTGGTTCCAGACCTGAATAGATTGTACTCTTGCAGGTAAAAATAAAGTAAATTAAAACAAATCGTTGAAACAAATTTGATATAATTGTATTCTTTGAAGTTTTCTAAAAATATTTAGCAATATTATATATCAGGTTGCAAATTTGTATTAATATACGTTCAGGGTGCAACCCAGCTCAATGAGTTGACAATCACACGTCATATGAACACAGGTCCAGTGTGTCGGAATTTCAAAACTGTATGGCAGACGAACTGAGGAGTGATCTTCTTCAGAAGATACAGACATCTAGCAAGTACAGTTTCGTGAGTGATGAGAATACTGACATTTCAGTGAAGCAAAATGTAGTTACCTATGTTAGACTTTACCACATACTTACTTTTTAGGTGTGGCCGAACTGCAAAGGGCGAATGCAGAGAGCATTTATGGGAATGTTGTTGATTTGCTTGTTCGAATGGGAATTGACTGATGTGGGGTCAGCACTTAACGGGGCTTCTGTTATGGTTGGGCGAGATTCTGGGGTAGTCACCCGTCTTAGGCGTGAATTACCAGGTGTGTCGGCAACACACTGCATAGCACATCGATTTGCCTTGAGTTGTGCTGGGGCAGGTGATACAATTCCATAATTGGTGAAATACCAAGAGATTCTGAATTCTGTTTATAAATTCTTTAAAAATCTCCAAAAAACATGTCCACTCTTTCGCAAATTTAGATGGTTATAAATGGGGGAACAAAGCAGTTCAAAGAAATGTTTCACACTAGGTGGCTTAGCTTTGAAGGGTCTGTGGATGCCATTATTGCAAATTTTGAACGTTTGGTGTCCGCGTTCTGAGAGGAAACTGCTACCAAGGCACTTTCCCTGCACACACCCACAACAACCTTCAAATTATTGTATGTTTCTCACTTTTTGGCAGACTGTTTAGGACCTTTGGCGATCCTGTCCAAATCCTTCCAAAAACAAGACTTTAACTTTGCAGAAGTACATCCACTTCTCACAGCAACCATTGACTCTTTGGTAGAAATAAAAGATGGTAAATCAGGTGACAAACTGTTAAAATTCTAGACTCAAGTACCCTCTGAGTCTCGCATTGATAAGGATGGCCTTTGTACATTTTAATTTCAATGACATACACTTAGGGATGGGGTTAATCAAAGACATGAGGTCAGGAGTGTCTGTGTAAAAGTTGTCAAAAACATGCTGAACAGTTTGAATGAGAGATTCTCTGACAATGATGATTTAGCCATTTTGACCGCCCTGACAAAGTTTTTTAGCCCCCAAATTAAGGATCAGGAGATTGATAATGAAATCGACACAGTTTTTGACTATTTGACTTCTTTCGGCCATGAGGGAACAAAACAGGAATTGAAAACTTTTTCAAAATTCTGCAGGGCCAGTTTTATATAGTGGAAACAAGACTGTTAAGAATATTAATAAACTGCATGCAATTTGGCCATCACAAACAAATAAACCTTTCCAGTCGGTGCTGAATTAGCCTGCAGATTACTGTTAGCTCCTGTGGCAACAGCTGACTGTGAGAGGGGGCTTAGTGAACAAAATCTATAAAAATAAACTCGTTCGGAAATTGTATTAAAATTAAAAACTTGGAGAACTTGATGATTTTGTCAAAAGACAACCGGCCAGTGGCAAAGTTTGATTTCAAACGCTCTTTCAAGATTTCGATTGAAGTCAAGGCGGAGTATGGCCTTCTGCTAAAATGTATTTTCAGGATAGCATGTGCTCAAGTAATGCATATTTATATGCAAATGTGAATATTTTATGAAAATGTGCTTGAGTTATGTATGCATATCTGTAAATGTTTTGTTGTAAACTGTTGTTTTTTTGTTATGCACATGATGATTATAGTAATAAACATATTAAATGTTTGCTTTGAATTATTTTTTTCTTCTTTTACACCCATAGACTTACAACAGGCGGTTCCGAAGGCTTGGCTAAACTTTTGGCTACAGTTTCTAAAATTTGGCTACAAGAAATTTCATTCGGCTAAAATGTTGGCTACATAAATATTTGGGCCAGGGGGAGCCCTTAGAAAAATGTGCAAACATAAGTGCAAAATGGACTCATATATACATTTGAATTACTCTCGTATTGAGGATGATGTCGAAACCTGACTCATTATTGCTTCAAATTTTCTGGCAATTCAACTATAGAAAGACTGTTAATGCACCGCAATTCTGTTTTTGCCATTTAGGTAGGTAAATTGATTTTGGTATAGTTTATTTAAATGGCGTGTCAAACGTTGCAATATATAAGGAAACCATATATAAGTAGTATTTATATACAAAAGGATAGGTGTTAAGCATAATTATGTATCTGTTGTAAATTATTCATATTTATATTGTTCGATCATAATATTATATTGCTTATTGACTTATGTATATTCAATTGAAATATTTGCATGTAAAAATATAACATACGTTTGGTTAAATGTGCGTTACATTTATTTACACACACACACATATATATATATATATATATATATATATATATATATATATATATATATATATATATATATATATATATATATATATATATATATTATTTTCTATATTAAAAATTGCATATGATCCTGTTCGCTTGTAAAAGAGATTATGATACATTTTTTGCATTTTTAACCCTTAGATAGACAAAGTCAAAAACACGAAAGAAGTACTGCCAAATAACGATGCGAGGTTCTAATATTAATGTTTATTAATGTTTGTGAGTTCCATTTGTAATTTCGCTTTCCAATATCGAATCTTCGCATGGAGTTATAGAAATATTGCGCTTGTAACCCATTGGTCGACTGTAAGAAACAACAAGTACTACGAACATAATGTAACGGAGCGACAATAAAACTTTGCCTAGTAATATATATATATATATATATATATATATATATATATATATATATATATATATATATATATATATATATATTTCCTGATGGAACTGATTGACAAAAAATACCAGAATGTTACCAAATATTGAAATATTGCACTCACATATGAAGGTTAAGAATGCATGCTCACTATAAACAAGTTGTATTTTTGAATATAGACAGTTTACTCACAAAATCAATAAGTAAATATACAATATAAGTATATTTTACAACATCAAAGTATATTGAAGTTTGAATACAAATAATGTATGCCTTTGTATATCGTTTATATACGATATGACTAAAGATTACTTTCAAAAATACTACACAAACATGGATATACAAATGAATAAAGCTTCGAAAGATTCACTTTAATTGTTACATAAATTATACAGATCTTAAGAAAGTTGAGCAAATCTGGGTGACAACTGTTTTGTGATGAGGACAAACATATATATCTTGTTTAAAACATAGGGCGCTCTCGTTTTTGGGGTTTGTGACAAAACAAATTAGTGTTTTTATAAAAGACTAAATGAATTAATTAATAAATGGAGTTGTCGTCAAATTGGGATGGTCGTTAAGCTGCGTTTTGTGGTATCAACATAATTTAATATGATTTCGTGTATCTTCTATCTTCAAACACCCAATTGTAACTTTTTATATTAAGAGAATTCAATACATACGAATATATTTAAGTTCAAGTATTAAACATGTTACAATAGTTTAAAACCAATCCGGAACCTGCTTGCATGCACAAATACATGTTTTAGTTTTTGTAATAAAGAAAAGGCAATATTCAAATCGACGCACCTTTTTTATAATTTGTATACATGTATATATTAATTGAGTTTACAACCGATGATTGTTATACGTATTGTAGTTTATGATGTATGGTGTAAAAATGGTTCATACAGAAATGCTGCGTTTGTTTCTAGTCACATGAGCTCGAGCAAAATACTAAGATTCTTTGCAATGCATTTTGTTGTTATACTCTGTTATGTACCGATTTAAATCTCCTTGCTTGTTTGTTTCCTTCTCTTGTTCCATAGTGCAAATGTAGGATGAAAGATGAAAGGTTGAACGGTATGTATGTGAGTGTCTGTTGTATGTTTTATCAAACGACATACATAATTGCGTATGAAAGTGGTTGTTCTCAAGACATAACAAAGCAAAGTAAGTGGCATTAATATGTATATATATATATATATATATATATATATATATATATATATATATATATATATATATATATATATATATATATATATATTTATATATCTAACATTAATGCCACTATATATATATATATAGATATAGATAGATATAGATATATATAGATATATATAGTATATGTTAAGGTGACCACAAACATGTTAAAACTGCATTGGCATTGATGATTTAATTTTTCACAATGTTTCGTGAAAATACAAAACGGCAAAAATATATATTTCAGTTATATGCCATGATACAAGCGTTTGCACAAACATCAATTTAAACTGTTATAAATAAATGTGATTTTTCATTATAATAAATTATAACATAAATGTTATCTCCTTTAAACATTTCCCAAAACTCGTTACCTAAGTTTTATTATATCTAAAATACAGACACGAAAAGTGTAGTATGTAAGTGTTAATGAAGTTACTGATTCACGTTTAGATTTATTGACAGTTCATACGGCCCACGGGCAATTACACGTTTTGTTGATTGAAAATTGTTTTGACTTTCGTTCCTCATAATTGAAGTAGTCATTAGCGAATTAGAATAATCATAAGTAATGTAACAAAAACCATGTTACCTAGACCCGTTGAAGAGTTTCTCAACACGTGATTGACGATGCTGGAACAGCGTCGTCCAAGGTATCATAACCATCAAAAAAAATTCACAATGGCGACCTATGTAAAAGTCCGAGCCAGTCCGATTGAGATAACTCGATTTTTCAGTTACTTCCCTTTTGCATTCGCCACTGAGTAGGAGAGTGCTCGTCATTGATAACATTTTCCTAGCAGAGTTGTCGTTCGTGTTTCAACATTCAACAATGGCCTACCCCATGAGAGTCTCGATTAAAAACTTTATTACTGCATTAATTGGCTTGTTTCGCTATTTAGAAGCTGTCATTTAGGATATATGAATTATTTATTCACTCAATCTCCGCTTATGACAACAACAGTTGGAATTCGAAGGATATATACTCAATGTGAATGAAGGACTTTCTGGATCGTAACAGCTTGACACGGCAAAACTGGCATACTGGTATTTTTTGTTCTCAATGTAAGTCACATAGTGCTTTATAAATTGTATTCGAGCATTTTGCGACTTATTGAATGACTATGATACCCGATATCAACATTTCATCGGGGATTTGCAGATCACCAAGCTGTCCTGAAATTCAACATTGATTTCAAACTCTTTACTGGTTCGTACTCTTTCTTAGTGTTAGTACTTTTTATCATTTTAAAGTTAAATGAACTGTGTCACAGTAAAAAAGACATTTAGGCGATTGTGGCCAGTTTGGATCTAGATCAGCCTGCAATCGCTTGAAAGCTGTTTGCTTAGAAGCGTTTTTCTGATAATAACAAATAATTTAATTGGATACTGATTTGACTGCGCTTTTCCTGTGACCTGGCTCAAATAATAGAATTGCATTAATCAAATTATTTATTTCGAACATTAATCAACTGTTTTTCTTGTCCCTCGGGATCAATGACTCCAGCACTTTCCTGTTGAGAATTGAATACTGCTAAAGGCGATGCTAGGGGGCGTGAGAGATGTTGCACCTTCCATTATCGCTCGATTGTTCATTGTCGGCTCGGGTACTACGTACATGTACCCCTGGTACTCTTAAGTATACTTACATGTATCCCGGGTACGGTACATATACTAAAATGTACCCGGGAAATTTAACCCTAAATCAGTCGTTGTCGACTTTTTTTTTGTAATTACACATTTATGTCAATTTTCTGTAGAATGGCCTCTTTATTATCGGAACACATACTCAAAAAGCATGTTGATGCAGTGTTTTTTGAAGAGAAGTATGTTAAGATAATCGGTTGCGCGTTTTACGACATCGGATTTTGGGCGCGAATACAACTCGGGTACAGTCTAATATGGACCGAGTACAATTACGTTTATTTACTGTACCTGGAGTACATGTAAGTATACTTAGAGTACCCAGGGTACATGTAAGTATACTTAAGAGTACCCGGGGTACATGTAAGTAGTACCAGAGCCGACAATGACCAATCAAGCTCCATTATCCTCATGCACAGACTCAAAAAACCGAGTCGGCAATATTTGACTTAATTTTTGGTTTGGTTGCTCTCGAGAGATCGAAAATTTCAGAATCTTCCTAAAAGCCCTACGGGTTTGATCCCCAGAAGCGACATTGAAATCTAGCATACTTTGTTATCTAAAAGGCTGCTAAACCTGATATACAATGAAAATGTGAATTTTCTCTCACATGATGCTCATCTGTCATATTATATAAAAACTTACAGCAGTAGTAAACAACTGGACAATAATTAATGAACGCATCTTTCATTTGTCTTTGACACTTTGATTTTGACATGGCCTAGATTTAAATATGTGACTGGACTTTTCCAGCACTCTTGTAACAGAGCTAAAGTTTAAATGTACCATTGAAGATCACCTAAATCCAGATTTGCTATTATAGACGTGTGAAAAGTTTTAAGGTTGTGACAAGTAAGGCCACAACTGATCTATGACTGTATTAAAACAAGAAAAATCAGTGCCTGATTTAGATTTCCTTAGATAGTTCAATAAAAACTAATTTCATAAGCCTGGTAACAGTTTAACGGTAATGCTACCAATGTGTCACACCAGGGACTTGAATTTGAAATCTAGGACATACCCGGTCATTTCTTCATAAAATCAGGACACACAATTGTATTTTAAGTCCTTAATTGACCTGGCTATAGTTCTCAGATTATTATAAGCTAAATCAGTATATTTATATCATTATTTATGCTTTGTGTATTGTAAACATATACACAATCATGCAGTTACATTATAGCAATAAATAATATCAAAGCTACCCATTCTATAAAGGTCATTGACAAAGCCTATGGCCAAAATGTGAACACATTGAGTGTAATCGCCCTCTCGCAAAAACAACACGTTGACAGGTTGTCATTTTTGACAGTTCTACTTTCACTTTCATTTTGTGATATCAAACTATTAACAATTATGTGGCTAAGAAAAATATCGCCATTGGTTTTTATGCCCCCGGTAGGGTGGCCTATATCAGTTGAACTGTCAGTCAGTCAGTGTGTCAGTCTGTCCGTCCGTCCGAAAACTTTTATGGCCATAACGTTTTTAATATTGTACATAGCAACTTGATATTTGGCATACATGTGCATCTCATGGAGCTGCAAATTTTCAGTTGTGAAAGGTGAAGGTCATCCTTCAAGGTCAAATGTCAAATATTAAGCGTCTGTCTGTCTGTCCGAAAACTTGGCCATAACTTTTTCAATATTGGCGTGCATGCGCATCTCATAGAGCTTCACATATTGATTGGTGAAAGGTCAAGGTCATCCTTCAAGGTCAAGGTCAAAGGTCAAATTGTGCAATATTGAAGATAGCAACTCCATATTCGGAATGCATGTGTATGTCATGGAGCTGCACATTTTGAGTAGTGAAAGGTCAAAGTCATCCTTCAAGGTCAAAGGTAAAATATATGGCTTCAAAGCTGCGCCACAGGGGGCATTGTGTTTCACAAACACAGCTCTTGTTTAATATATTTTCTGCACATTCCTTCAAAAAACTTACATCAATAAATGATTTTCTTCGTTAATTCAATCATTCCCGACAGACTTGTGTATACATTTCGCTTACATTTTGACGCGCGTAGGTAGGACCGCATTACCGCTTCCGAAGTGTGTATATTCGAGGAACTTATCTGATGTTTGACGGAAAGGGCCGAAAATGTGCGAGTGTGGTTTAAGTTCCCCACAGGCACTACTTTCCCGTTCCCCCAATTTTTTTTCCGTACCTAAAATTGTTGGTACCCATTTTTTTTTCGTACCCAATTTTTTTTCATCCCCAAATTTTTTGTTCGTACCCAAAAAAAATTCGGTTCGAATTTTTTTGTTCCCAAATATTTTTTCGTACCCACCTATGTTTCATACCCTAATTTCTTTCGCAAAATTTTTGTTCCAAATTTTTTTTCGTACCAACATACACAATTGTGGTGATTGTGGTGATGCAGATAAACTTAACTTGATGCTTTTATATCCATTCTCTCAAAAGCATCGTCACACCAGTACTGTCAGTACTTTGATTTTTTTTTCAGGTTTCAATAGGCCTCTATTTTATGCGTTAATTCAATGCACAATTTGATAAATAATTGATTAAGCATCTTAACACTTGAAATCTCGGAAATTTCTGTGAAATCTACCAAACTACGTATTGTAATACGTTAAAGTCTCACGTCAATTTAGAAATCACATCACAGGACAGGATTTAATGTTCTTACTTTTATTTTTCATACTTTGAAATGTTATGTCTTAGATATTAAACAAGACAACGTTTAAACAAAAATCGTGTCCAATTTACGTTAATGCTCTGCTATCTAGTTCTGCAACGCGCGTCTCCTTTCTTTTCGACATAGCAAATTAAGGCTCTCAGTGGCGATAATCGCGTTCAACTGCTGTAAAAGTACTTGACACTAGACAAACCGTCGTCGTGATTTAATGTAACAGGAAACTTGCTGCCCATGAATGTTTAATAACGTTTTGCCTTTGAATCCACAACACAATAATTACGTGATTTTAGTTTTAACTGAGTTTTGTTCGAATTCCTTAGACAAAAAGTTTTGTGGCAAACCAGATTATATATATTGAGAAGTAAACAGACATTTTTATAAATTGTAAAATAATCGTTTAATATACGATTACGAGAAAGATTTATCTGTGGTTTAATATTAATAGTGATGACTTATTATTTAATGTGGCATGCAATTATGAAGTGTAAGAAAAAATGTATAACACTTGTAATAAACTACAAAATACTTGGACAAAGTTTTGTCATATTAAAGTGTAATAGTCTTCTGGGATTATACATCTGGAATAAATATCAAAGCTCAATATGTAGATTATATTGCATTGAACTTCTGTTTAAAATTCAACCGCAAAGTAAACGGTGTGGTCTTCACCTTGTAACTCTCAATTTGCTTGTTATAAACTTTTTTATTGCAGGAATACGTATGGCCATTATTTTGAACAACAATTGTGTCTGCATCATCCGTGTAATTCTAGAAAAAATAAGGCTTTAAAAGTCACACTTCGCCTCGATATCATTTATTGTGCTCTAATCTGAAAAGTTCGAATAAAGACATCGGAATACAAGACTGGCTGCGTATTTTGAATACATGTTTTTTTATAAAAGGATACGACTTGGTCAGAATATTGATCGTATCAATAACTAGGTCTCGTACATGTAAGCACTAATCCACCAGTTCAGATATAAGAACAACCTTGTCAGCACTATTTGAAGTCACATTTATATTGCAATGGTAATGAAATTTGGTAAGAAAGTTTATCCTTACAATATATATTTACTTTTCGTATCTGGGTCATATGCATTCAAATACTAGGTCACCAGATCAAACATTTAGAAAAGCTTTATTATAAATCTAGCAGTCAGGTTTATGTTTGATACTTAATAAAACTTGTTCGGTAATATTATCTTGATAATGTTAATGCCGACTTTGAAGCGGCATCACCAAGTCGAAAATTTGCTCACCAGGGGTGGTATTCCAGAAACATCTTAAGTCATTTCTTAAATATTTTCAATTAAGTTCAAAATTATAATGTTTTATATTTCTTTGCTAAATAAAGACATGCATGTGTTTTTGGTATTCCTCAAATGACATTGACATAATGATGTTATTTTGATGTAATTTTCAATGCTTAACTATTGCAGTATGAAATGAAACACTTAAGAAAAATTCACAATTTAAGGATAAAAATAAAATTTAACTTTAGATGTTTCAGGAATACCACCCCCAGATCAAACCTCACAACATCTTTATCACCATTCTAGAGGCCAAATGTATGACTCAATCTTTATTATACTTGGTCGTAATGTTAATCTTGACAATATCTAGGCCAAATTGAATATATAAATAACGTAAATAATTATGTCGTTTCGAGTTAATCGGCTTCAAAAACTAGGTTATGAAATAAAACTAAAGGAAAGTATTGTAGCCGCTCTACAAACCACATTAATGTCTGAATCTTGATGAAATTTGCTATAATGATTATCTAAACAATATTAAGGCCGTGATTGAATATCGGTCAAAACAAGGTCACGCGGTGAAGCCAGCATTGCCCTCTTGTTTCCATACTATCATTCGACATACTTTTGTTTCGCAATTTTCCGTCAGAAAACATACACATTTTCAAACCCTAGACATAGTCTTATATTTGAAATTCGATGATAACAAGTGATGTTTTATACACAAAAGGCACGAGTGTACAGCGGGTTTCACATGCTACGAACACCACGAGTTTCGCGAGAAAAGAAATATGGACAAAAATAGGTATTGACACAATACCATGATTACAACGCATTTATTCAAAACAAACATACATTGTTATTCCTTTCCTTGTTCGACCCCAAGGCATTTGAGTCAAATGTTTTGTCTCCGCTTAGCACCAAGGCAGTCGATAAGACCTGCCAGTATCACGGTGTTCAAACAGTGTTATTCTTCACAAAAAAGCTATTCCCATCAATTAACATTTCTGTGATAATATGTATTTATGTCATTAATATATATATATATATATATATATATATATATATATATATATATCACAAATGTATATAGAGCATACTTGTACAAATGTGTAAACGTTTGAGAATCATGACATTATATTAAGTTATATTTATATAAAAAACTAATTTATATTGAGTATAAACATTTTATTCAATCGTACTGCTTTCTATAGCGTTGGGACATGGGTCGCATTTTTGACCGTTTTTTGAAATGGTTTCTTGCAAATTTTACAAGATGTTATATTTCTTCACAAATTTGCAGCGCGATAATCACGAATGTGCTGTCGTACAGCACAGTTTTTATTATATTATCTAAAGTTTTGTATATATATATATATATATATTTAATATATATATATATATATATATATATATATATATATATATATATATATATATATATATATATATATATATATATATATATATATATATATATATATCAAAAGAACGATTTCTTAATAAGTTTTTTAAATATTAAATAATGACATTGCAAGGGCCAGACATATAACGTGTATTTTTTTTATTTGATAACTGATTTCGTTACTAATTGAGCAACTGTCGTTATGTTTCCGAACTCTGAAAAAAAAAGACATTTTTGTAGGCTGTGATGCCTAGCTGGAACGTCAACTACATAACTATCGTTTTACTCACATGAAACGTATGCGCTACACTTGTAAAGTCTTAGAGCACTCAGGAAACTCTGAAAGTAGGAAATCTGTTTTCACCATACATGATTGCAATATGTATTTTGTCTCGTGTAAATTCTTAAGACTATTATAAAATAAACCTTTCCTACAAACTTGTTCTAGAAATATAATTAACGCTTTATATATAATAGCGTATAATTTTTTTTTATATCGAACAACACGCAATTATACATGAAATAAGTTAACTAAAACACAGTATCCCAAGTTAAATGTGACACTAATAAGGATTAGTAAGGATTTTTCAACATTTTACATGTCTGGTGTTCAGTTGTACACTTGTATAATAAGAAGTGTTTCGAATTATGTACACTTTTTTATCAAATACGTGTGCACGGCAATTACAAAAAATGTTGTAAATCTATTTTCTAACAATGTGTTATCAAATAACATCACATACAACTCGATGCTACACAGTTCGCTATTAAATATTGCGAGTTTTTTATATTATTTTTCAACTTTGCTTTAAAATTAATGAAATGACTAAAACAGACTAAAATGTCTTAAAATGATTTATAAATAAGTCACTCTGTTGTTGATTGTATTGCATATATGTACAACCATTAAAGCATTTACTTTGTTCTTTTGTGGCATCATTTTGTCCCTGTGATATAGGTTTATTTAATATATACAATAGACATACCGTCCATGAGTATACGTGATCAAAACATAGTAACATATATAAAGGCATGATATGTAATCAGTATTGAATTTCACAAGATGCTAAATAAAGTATCAATACATTAAAAGTTCTAGGACACTTTTTTGGATTACAACATTCAGAATCTATTTCACAATTAATGCTATAACGATAACAACAAAAACAATAAAGACTAAATAACAAGAGAGCGAGAAGGCAAGTTTGAGTAATGCATTATATACACTTAATCATAATAATATTTATACAGGTTTCTTTGACTAAATGCTTTATGAACATACATAGCGAAATTTCTGTTGGTACTTGTATTCTCCGATTACATTATTTCAACAATTACAACATTTAGAATCTATTTCACAATTAATGCTATAACGATAACAATAAAAACAATAAAGACGAAATTACTAGGGAGCGAGAAGTCAAGTTTGGGTAATGCATTATATAGAATTAATCATAATGATATTTATACAGGTTTCTTTGACTATATGCTTTATGTACATACATAGCAAAATTTATGTGTGTACTTGTTTTATCCGATTGCATTATTTCAATAAATTTTATAATGTTTGGTCTTTTTCAGTCATGTGTATTTATATACAATTTTCTAATATCATCATATGAGGAGCATTCTAATAAAAACGAAATTCATCTTCAAGAACATTGCAATGTTGACATTTTTTATCTTGAAAAGGTATGGCTTAAGGTTTATGCCATCTGCCTGATTCGATTTCTAATCTATGGGATGAAACCCTTAATCTACAAAGACCAGATCTTATCTTATTTAAACTAACATTTTGTAAGTAAGGTTGCAACTCAAATTTAAAAACTGTCTGTAACTTATTTCTCTTGAAGAATATTTTAGTTCTGACATTCAATTGTGGATAAATGTATCATTTAATCTAGACTTTACCAAGGATTAAAAAATTTGTCATCACCTACAACATTGGTTTAGTCATGCATATTGAAAGTCTAAGGTCTGCAACATATTACAATCAGATTTTGCCCAAGAATGTTTATTTGGTTTATTTATTAAAGTCTCACACATGTTGCTATAAATACACTTTACATACTTATGATCTTCTAACTGTATAATTTTAAACCAATACCGTATTGCATTTATGGCTCTTCAAGTTATCAAGGATGTTCCCCATATACACAATTATTAAGTGTTTGAATTTTCACGCCAAGTAGTTTATTTGCAAAAGTTTAAGTGAACTCTTTCAAGTTCCATTAACTCGGTTAAGCCCCAGATTTCTGACCCATAATTTAAAATTGGCAAAACAAGCTGATCGAACAACTCTAATTTGGTAAATATTGTAATTGTTGGATAATTAATCAAATATGAGTTAAGCTTTAAAACAGCCTTTAAGGCTTGACCTGCAAGTGTTTAACAGGTATTTGCAAAAGATTCTCCTGTAGTGAATACAATTCTTTAGTATGTAAATAATTTAACAATTTCTAATGCTTGGATTGTGTACACAAATTTAATATCCCACTTTAAAATAAAAACTACATAACCTTTGTTTTATTTGTGTTAAAAAATAATCTCCACCTATAACAATATTCCTCTAACAAAGACAAACCTTTAATCATTTTTTCGTCAGTTTCTGCCATAATTACAATGCCATCTGCATATAACAACAAAAATAATTTTAGCATACCAATATCTATTCCTTTAAAACCATTTAACATATGATGTTCTGTTAAGTCGTTCAAAAAATAGCAAATAGGAATGGTGATAATAATCCTCCTTGTCTTACTCCTAAAAAACAGTACAATCGTCATTACTTATTGTATTACCTAAATTTATTCTTGATTTCACATTTGTATACATAGATTTTATGATATCAAGCATTTTTTCTCTAACGCATTCAACAGTTTATACCAGATGATATCCCTGATCGAATGCTTTGGTGTAATCATCAAATACGGCATACAATCTTTTTTGTTTACTTAATAAATAATCAATTGCACTATGTAACACAGAAATGTTATCAGCGGTTTCCATATTTTGCCTGAATCCTGCCTGTGCCTCTATTATCATAACCTGTGTTTTATTTGTTATAAAAAATAATCTCCACCTATCACAATATTTCTCTAACAAAGACCAAACCTTTAATCATGTTTTCGTCAGTTTCTGCCATAATTACAATGTCCTCTGTATATAACAACAATTTTTTTTTTAGGATACCAATATATATTCCTTTAAAACCATTTAACATATAATGTTCTATTAAGTCGTTCAAAAAAAAATAGAAAATAGGAATGGTGATAATAATCCTCCTTGTCTTACTCCTAAAAAACAGTACAATCGTCATTACTTATTGTATTACCTAAATTTATTCTTGATTTCACATTTGTATACATAGATTTTATGATATCAAGCATTTTTTCTCTAACGCATTCAACAGTTTATACCAGATGATATCCCTGATCGAATGCTTTGGTGTAATCATCAAATACGGCATACAATCTTTTTTGTTCACTTAATAAATAATCAATTACACTATGTAACACAGAAATGTTATCAGCGGTTTCCATATTTTGCCTGAATCCTGCCTGTGCCTCTATTATCATAACCTGTGTTTTATTTGTTATAAAAAATAATCTCCACCTATCACAATATTTCTCTAACAAAGACCAAACCTTTAATCACGTTTTCGTCAGTTTCTGCCATAATTACAATGTCCTCTGTATATAACAACAATTTTTTTTTTAGCATACCAATATATATTCCTTTAAAACCATTTAACATATAATGTTCTATTAAGTCGTTCAAAAAAAAAATAGAAAATAGGAATGGTGATAATGATTCTCCTTGTCTTACTCCTAAAAACAGGAAAATTCTTCATTACTTATTGTATTACCTACATTTATTCTTGCTTTCACATTTGTATACATAGATGTTATTATATCAAGCATTTTTCCTCTTACGCATTCAACAGTTTAAACCAGATGATATCCCTTATCGAATGCTTTGGTGTATTCATTAAATACGGCATACAATCTGTTTTGTTCACTTAATAAATAATTAGTTACACCATGTAACACAAAAATGTTATCAACAGTTCCCATATTTTGCCTGAATCCTGCCTGTGCCTCTATGTAGACATGATAGTGTTCAGTCCAAATGATAAGTCTATTGTTATTGACGTTAGTGAATAATTTCCCAAAAGTATTTAAAATTGTTATCCCTCTGTAATTATAAACATCCTGTTTATCACCTTTTTATGGACATTTTCCTAAAGTGTGGTGTGAGGGTTTTATTGTTCCGTTACATAAAAAGGTTAATATATATATTATATATATATAAATATTGAGAATGTGAAAGAACGTTATATTAGGTACTTTTATGAATGTAATTTTTTTTTAAAGATAATCTTTTCCAGCTTGTTTGATGAGAATAATGATAACGTATATCCCATATAAAGCCATTCAAACTGGGCGATAGTTCAAAGGTATAGTTTGTAAACGAATATAATTATAATTAGACATATTAGCTAAATACAAATCATACCGTGCTTCATATTATTGAGGAAAAATAACTTATAATGTATCTTCCATAATAAAATTTGTCTTGGCATGTATCTTGAATTTAAAATAGATTTTCATAGAAACAATATGAGAATGTCTTTTCGTACCACACTTATTAGAGAGTTACATGACGCTATTTCTTAATACAGCTAAAGCAGGCCTTCGATATCTCAAACAGGGCAACAATGGCAGAAAATCTCCTGCGAAACTCGATAATCAATAATGTACACCACTGTCTGACAAAGCGGAGTGATTCACTTCATTAAAGAATGTCAAGAAATTGGTCATCTGTGATCATTATCGAAACCACTGTGTTAGAAAATTAAATCAAATTAACTGTTTGTTACACTATTCATAAGATTGCATAAACTTTTTTATTCGCCTCAACGACTTTAAAGGAAAAAGGAACCTTTCATATTTTATCCTTTGGTGAGTTACCGGATGAACGAGATATATTTTATACTTCCTTATCCAAACAGTGATTAAAGAACAACACGTGGTTGTATCGACATCTGATGACTTATGATTTGGAAAAATCATGAAATTCATCATTTCATAAAAAAAGTGCCAGCACTTTCTTAGTTCTTATTTAGTTTAATGGTGTAATCTCAGTAATTTTTCTGAAAATTGAACTGGAAAATGTGTAGACCAGTTGTACATTGATTTCAACTTCGTTTATTTTTTTTTTCAAACCATATGATAATTGTCAGACAGGACTTCTGCACCGAATGGCGTTCAGCATTTTTCAGTATATAAAGTCCTTAGAAAAATTTAAAACATTGATACTCTCAGATTCCGTCTTCCATTTTCTTTATTTTGCTGCTTCCGTCATAGCTAACCCACAATTATTTCCTTTCTATCATTACAACGAATTGATATAATACGATCTCTAAAGCTAGTGTTGCGCAATTGATTAACACTCTGAGCTGACAATAACATGCCAGATTTTACCCAGCTAATCGCCATGGTCAATATTTAGGGATCTTAAATCAACTGTGATCATTATCAGAAAGAAATTCCGTTCGACTTGTCAGTTTTGGTCGACGATTTGTTGTTCTGAATGAAACCAAGTTAATAACTTTGTTATAAATGGAGTTTAACGCTAATTTTGCAATTAATAAGTTACTATTGTGGGCTCATGATTGGGTAATCTTTGCATTGTTTATTAGATAGTTTTAAAACGACAAGTGTGTTCTTTATTTGCAAGATGGGCACCTATAGTGTTTTCGTGACATTTTATTTATTAACTTCACAATTGACAAATAAAATAGTGTCGCATTTGAATCATTAATAATAATCCGAATAATGTCGTTATATATTATGTGTGATCAAAACACGTAACTTCTTCATGATTCAATGAAATTTATGCTGATAAAAAAGTTGATCTAACAAGAAAAATAAAAATCTCAAAATAATTTGCTCATAATTATTCTTTCCATTATGTAAATTGTGTTAACTTCATTCTGGCCAATGTAATTCCTTTGCTGTTCGGTAACGATTATCAATACATCATGCTATACAACTCCCATCAAGAGAACATCGGAGGGGCTTCGACGGATAAAATTCAAAATACCGCCACAGAGCGGTTTTCCAATCAGCATAAAGTCTGAATAACATAGCAACGATACGAAAGGAAAAACGAGTATTGATTTTAAAAACAAACACTTATTTTTCAGAAGATACAAAATAGATAGATTCATTTCTTACAAGAAAAGTGTAAGCTATTTATAATTGTATCGCTCAATTTGCTTCAGTCGAGTTTTATTCATTTATTAGAATTTATATATGCAATTATGACATGTTATTTTAAGTTATCTGAGTACAACACACTTTTATTGCATCTACAGTATTGTAATGCAACCTTACTTCAAACCAGTCTGAAAATTTCGAGAAGGGTCGTCATCGTCAATGTTGTTAAAACGTATTACCAAACCTATTTGCTATTTCAGCCATCTCAATTTCTAGAATAACATTTATAATAATATTCAGCTAAAACTGTACTTTACTTGAATTCACTTTGATATTAAAAAACATACTTTTATAAAATTAAAGATTTTTTTGTATTAACTTCTGAGTATTAGTATACACTTAATTTACCAATACATGTTCAAGTTAGTTCTAATATAAATTATAAAATCATCAAGACAGTGTTGATTGGTGTACAATTTTTATTTATTTTAGTAATGACAACACCTATCGGATAATAAATGAACACTCGCTTTCGTTTCCAAAATGGTATGTTTAATGAAAAGTCAACATGAAATATTTTGGGAACTATGAAACTTGGGACAGATTCTATCAGTGATGCTTCAACTTCAAATAGCTGTATAACTTGATATATTTCCTTCTTTAATACGTTTGTTTATTGACGAAACTTATCCGAATCGATTCAAACTATTTTTTCTTTAAAAACAAAAGTTTATTAAACGAACACGATCGAAAGTTTAAAAATAAGGGTCGGCACAAAAAATATCTTCGGCTGGGTTAGCAGGAAAACTTATTGTTAACGCTTTATTTAAAATGTGCACAATCCGTAAAATCTTAACAAACGACTGTCCAAAACATGTTCTCGTGATAACTAAACATATACTGTATAACACATACAAGTAAATATTTCTTTGTCTTCAAAAAGAAAGACAGTGCAGAGAATTAATGATACACAAATCGTATAGCACATGTTTCGAAAGAGTGAGCCTAAATATAACAGTTGTAAAAATGAAGTTATTGAATATTTCATAGACTATATCGGACATGTTGACATCAGTTTCATTCGCCTATAAATCGGTTAAGGTTCTATGTCTTGACTGTTCGACTTCGGTGACCAAATATTTCACCAGTGTATTGTTGTAAGTGTTGCGTCGTTTGTTCTGTATTGTCTAGGCCATTAGATACGTAAAAAATGTAAGCTAAACATAACATAAAGTTACGTCCATTGTTGCTCAAAAAATCAGTTTCAACTAATTACACATGACAAAAATATTATTTCAAAAGTATAATACTACATAACCATGTTTTATAATATGAATAAGGCAGTTACTTCGATAGAAAGAAACATTTGTATGATTGTTAATATGAGGATACAGCAATTGCATATTGTCAAATTGAAAAATATAAGTCTCTTCTTAAACAGTCAGAGCAACTGGGATAATAACAATCTCATTAATAAGTGTTCATATGTAGCATTTCTCTTCGAAATATGTTGACTTGATTCACTCGAGTAGACATATATGGTGCTGTTTATTTAGTTTTAAGCGTTAAGTCCCTAATGGAATAATGGACGTTAAGTCACTTATGGAACAATGGAACTTGAGAAAGTGCTGACAACCAAAAGCTGAATTACAAAGTTTTCCCATCACAAAAAACTGGTGTTCCTCAATTTTACATGTCATCAGACACGTTCCGAGCCATCATTAAAGACTCTAATGCCATATCATACAACTATGGTATTTATTATTATATCAATTACAAACTAAATTGATTTGCCCTTTATGTAATAAAGCAGCTAACTCGGGAGTGTTTTCAATCGCATGATCATTTAGAAACAATGTGAAGACTTTTTTACAATTTTTATTGAAAACATAAATGATCACGAAACCTTTTATAAAACTGTTGTACATATCAATAGCCAACATTTTGTAATGCGTCAACTTTTTATCTAAATACATGTATGTATTCTGCTGTTCGATTATTTTTTATTTTATCTTATAAAACTGGTTTGAAGCCAACTCGTGAATAATTTCATTGAATTGTATATTGCAATCGAAAATTGTTTCATTGCATTCATAAATATTAAGTGCATCACAAGAAACATACAACAAATTCGTTATAACTAATATTTGAAAATCACACTATCAAAAGTACTTTTATATTACAAAATTAATCTAGACAACATTAAAAAAAATAAACAAATCGTTCCAATATAGACTTGATTATTTAAAGTAATAAACAACGAATAAAAACAAGGATTGCAAATTCAATTTTTCTATCGTCTCATGAGGGTGCATAATGGATGTTACTGGGATACAAGCAGTTCTTTGACATTATTATATACATTTAATAAACTATATTCTTACTACGGTATGCCATTAGTGCCATCGTGGTTACACATTGAAATCCAGAGGGCGACAATTCGATAGTGCGATAGTACGATGGCGACAATGCGATAGTAAGATGGCGACAAAGCGATTGTACGATGACGATAATGCGATAGTACGATGGCGACAATGCGACAACGCGATAGTATGGTAACGACAGTGACAGTGCGACAATACGATGGCGACAATGCGATAGTACGGTGGCGTCAATGCGATAGTCATATCGTACTGTCGTCATCGTATCATCGCATTGTCGCCATCGTACTATCGCGTTTTCGTAATTTCGTCATCATATTATCGCATTGTCGATTTCGTCCTATCGCACTTTAGCCATCTTAATGTCGCACTGTCGTCATCTTATTATCGAATTGTCGCCATCCTACTATCGCACTATCGAATTGTCACATTGTCGTCATCGTACTATCACACTGTCGCCATCGTATTGTTGCACTGTCGTCATCGTATTATCGCACTAATGCATTTTCGCATAGTTGCCATCGTACTATCGCACTGTCGCCATCGTATTGTCTCACTGTCGTCATCGTATTATCGCATTGTCGCCCCCGTACTTTCGCGTTATCGCATTGTCGCCATCGTACTATCGCACTGTTGCCATCGAATTGTCGCACTGTCGTCTTCGTACTATCGCATTGTCACCATCGTACTATAGCATTGTCGCCCTCTGGATTTAAATGTGTTACCACGATGACACTAACGGTATTCCGTATCTCAACAATGTTTTTTTTCAAGTGCATCGTTGGCTCTTATCGATACAATAAGCTGTCGAAAACGCGTCATGTCAACTTAATAAAAGCTTTGACGGTTATATATAACTATACCGGAGTGTCCTTCTAAGTGTGAACTGTCTATCAATCAAATAAAAAGCAATATGATATTCTTACTTTCAAAATGTCAGACCATTCATGTGCGAGACTAATTAATAGATAGATATGCGAACTCATAGACATCGTACACCATGAACGTAGCTCCAGAAAAAAAGGAATAACATGCACGTTTCAAGTTTTTCAAAACACAAACAGCAACATGAAAAGTAATGTCTAAGTAAGAAGGAATATACATAAGTGAATATCAAGATGCATTAGTAGGAGATGAATCTTTATTGTTTGATTGACGTTTATATATGACCACACGTCAATTCCAGCGCAATTCAACACTCAAACAAGTACACGTCATGTACAGTTCGTGGCAATATTTAAATCACTATGAGTAATTAAAAAAAAAAGAGTATGTTTTGTGTGTGAAAACCTCAGACAATTAGTTAATAATTGAAATTGTGTCTGGTTTAATTAACATTATATGATACTGTTTATTTCAGTGAGCGTTTTCATATTATTATAAACTCTCAAAGACTTCATTTAAGGATGATCTGCCGTTATTCATACACTTTCGTTGAATGTATTGATAACTATCAGTCATTGTAAATATGCACGTTAACTAAAACAAACTTACATTAGGAAAAAGTATATGTATTTCATAAGGTGTAACCGAAGTGAAATAATCCCATTTTGTTATGTATATTAAATCTTGTTCGCTGGATATGGAAGGGGATATCCGCCAGTATGGAAGGGAATATCCGCCAGTCCATGCATGATGTTAAATGTCATTCGCCTTTTAACTCCTGTCATATGCTTTCTGATACATGGTCTTTGCATTTTGTCTAGTTACATTTGTTATGCAAACATTTCATATCAATGTCGCATATTGATAAGTTTATAATAACTTCATATATATCTTTACTTCGTGTGTGTTATTGACAACTGCAGTTGAACTTTTGGAATTTGTATTAATGCTTATTCTAACGGCGTTCTTTGTTATGTTGCTACTAAATTTAACAAGCTGTTAATATCTTTGTGGATCTATATTACTTCTTAAGTAGATTGCTAGTGCGTCTTTGATTCAGAATTAGTCTTCTGTTTTGCATACAACGCCATTATAAATAGTTCACAATCCGAAAGGGGAAACCAGTATTAAAAAACCTAATTCTAACGCAAATTGCAGCGAAAATTACTATTGCCGGGAGATCACTCTTAACATCAAAATCAAAATCTCCGGTATCAACCGTGATACATCAACTATTTCTGGAATCCTTCGTAAAAAGCGGTAATATAGTAAAAAACTTACCCGTCGACATAATGCCTATTGTTTTGCTTGGATTCCCACTGTCGACACCTTATTCTTGTTGTAAACGCTTTGAGAAAAATGATGCAACGCTTTGAGAAAAATGATGCCCAGGTAAGTTCTACTTTTTGTGATATAATTACGCTATTATTATAACAGGAACTTAAAACTTCACGTGTCTCTGTTTTAACATGACAAGTATCGCGTGGGATTTGATTTGGTTTGAATTTTACATCGCGTCAACAGTAGTTCATTTATATTGCAATGTCCGGCTAATTAGTGATAGAGGAAGGCCCCAAGCTTAAACAACTAAATCAATTACTTGGGTAGGACGGTTGTCCATGGATATAGCCTCTGGATACGAAAGTTATTGGTTCGAGTCCCGTGAAGAGCAGGGGCAGCCCATTTATCTCTAATTACTGCTAACAGTAACAGCTTTTCCAATTATTACACACAGCTACCGGTGTGTAGCACAGAGATATATTAAGATCAACATTAAATGGCATATATAGATTAGAGTCACAAATGGGGTGCGATACCCTAGCTCTTTCTATGAAATATCTATGAACTTTCCTGTTTCTTTATCGTGCTCTGTGCAAAGCACAGATACGTGGGCTACCCTTTGGGTTTCATACAAGTTCACCTCTAGTTGGGTTGGAAACATGGAAATTGTCTCTGAAAAACCCACTGCCCTGCCTGGGATTCGATTCTTAGACTTTTGGATTGGTGGTGAAGCGTAACATCACTGAACAACAATGCATCAATCAGCATCAGACACAAGTAGGCCAACTGGTTAGTTATCCAGGTGGCAGATTAGAGAGTGATAGTATAAGTTTTGAGAATTTATTTCACAATTGGACACATACTATTTAATAAATGATATTCTTTATCTTTTCTCTTTAATAATTTGGTTTTTGAGTACACACCAATTTATATTAATTAATAATATTCGCCAGAGTTAATAGTAAAAAAGTAAATCTATCAATGCAATATTGAAAATGTGATCATGCAGTAATATATCACTTTGTTATGACCACACATTTGTATTGTTATGGGAACACAGGCTCAAATGAGAAAAGTGTTGTCCCAGATTAATGAGGCAAATCAGAAAACGACACTTTCCACCTAATGAATTTTAGTAAGAAAATACTTTCTTTAAATGAAAATATCATAAAAGCGGAAAATGTCATTCTAAAAGCCTGTGCATACTGCACAGGCTTATCTGTGAAGACATTACACACATGCTTTAAGCAGTGTTTTTTCTCAGAATGAGGCTTTATTTCTCAATTCACTTTGTTTGCATAAATGGTATGTTTTTGAGTTACCATATTTTGTATTGCATATCATTGTGGTTGTTAGGGAATGTTCCTGGGCAAAAAACACTTTCCTAGCCTTGTAGTGGTTTGCAATTCAGGAATCATGACAAAATAACATAAAATCTCCATACACATTACATTGAAGTATAGAATTGTAGTTGTATAATGTTTTTAGCAACATTCTATCTTTACGTGTATTCTATCTTTACGTGTAGTTCAGTTATATTGCGATCCACTTATTGGTGATGGAGAAAGATCCCTATCACTATACAACTAGATCAAGAACTTGGGTAGAACGATGGTCCACGAAAATTGTCTCTGCCTTTGGATACGAAAGTATTTGGTTCAAATTCCGTGATAAGCAGTACAACATCTTTTAACTCTGCTTACTTCCAACCCTTTTTTCAAGTATTAAAGGCAGCTATGAACCATACAACCTGGATACCTAACCAGGTCCTACTGGTTAGGTATCCAGGTTGCAGAACAGTGATTTATTAGTATAAGTTTGGAGAACTTATGACACAATTAATAAATTAATTCGCTGGCTTATTATGTGAAATAAAATGATTGATGGCTAATTCCTGCTTGTAAATAAATATTCAACCTGTCAAGAAGCATACCTTAAGCTTATAATTCCTATTGTATGGAGTATAGTCAGTTCATTTGTTATTTTAGACGGAAACAAGAGTTGTGTTTGTTAAACACAATGTCCACTATTGCTTTGAAGCCATATATTTTACCTTTGTTCTTGAAGGATAACCTTGATCTTTCACCACTCAAAATGTGCAGCTCCATGAAATACACATGCATGCCTAATATCAAGGTGCTATCTTCAATATTGCAAAAGTTTGACCAAGGTTAAGCTTTTGGACTGACACACACAATGACAGACAGACAGGCCAAAAACAATATACCCCCGATCATTCGATCCTGGGGCGTATAAATGAGGTACTATGCCACATGTTTAAATGTGAAGAAGTGAATAAAGTGAGTTAATTTGTCAAGAATTGTTCCTTTGTCCCTTTAACATGAATTAAATACTTTGAAGAGATGAGTAAATTAGTCATGTTCTTGCGTAAGTGTTAATGCCATCAAACATCCATATGTCTGCTGGGTTATTGCAGGTCCGGCTGTGTCCAATGTTGCTTGCCAAGGTTCTAAACATGCGTTCAGGGCGATGCTGATCTTCTAAAATGTGAAACCAAGGCCCTGGTGTCATTTAGGGGGCTCCATCCAGCAATCACTCCAATGGTGGATTCAGGACACCCTGTATGACCAAGGTGAGTGCATATCTTGTATGTGTGTTTGTTTTTAAAGTTTATGAGGTTTTGTCATGACAATGCGGCATTGAGTGAGGATCACCTAAGTAAGCATTCAATATACCACTGCAATATCAGAAAATCCGCATCCAGCTATTCTTGTGATAACAATAATGTTACAATTCATCTTTAGACTAGTACTTAAATATTACGAACGATTCCTTTACTATTAGTGCATCTGATTTTGAATTTTCTTGTAGGTTTTTTGGTTTATTTTCCCTTTAATAGTATATTATACCACATTTCAAACAAGTTATAAACAATATATACCAGCTTGTTATCTTTGAGATTTTGATCACAAAACATGTCTAAAGGAGAAATTTACTTCAGAAGCTCATGCAAAAATGGGTCTTAGGACATATCAGCGCGTTGCTGCAGATATGCCGCTGCCATCCGTACACTCTGATAAGGAGTCATTATGTCTGCAGTTTTCTGGTCGCATCTGTTGAAGTTAGATTCTTAGATCCATTCACACGACAAGGCTAATAAACATTCATGTTCAACATTGTAGGACCTGGGTCTTGCTCAAAACGCAGTGATGGCAGTGAAATGACCGACGCCATATGGGTCTCTTTCTCATCAGATTTACCGCATCATGACTAATCACGGGTTTGGTGGAAAACACTTCTCGTCTGCTTTTAAATTATTGCTCAATTAGAACAAGCAAAAGAAATGATAAATAACATCACTATGTACTATGTACTATTATTATTTCCTAAATGTATATACTAAAAATCATGTAAATACATGAATGAACGTTTATTAGAAAACTATTGTTAATGATTCAAGAAATTTGAAAAATGATTTTAAAATGATTTTTTTTATAGATTTTACAATATTTTTTACACTTGAGGTAATTATTTTGTAATAAAACAACAACAACCTTTTCTTAGATATAACTTAAAATAAAATTGTTGATATTTACCGGGTGAAATATGTTTTTTGTTATTAAAAGCTTTTGTTCAGCCTGAAATGTCTGAGATAAAATAATATGTTTATGTAATTTTCACACTGTATAAAGGGTGTTTCAGCAGATAACAAGACATCAAACTGCGGATCACCGGTTGTTACATCAGTATGAGTTTGTGTTTATTTTGTATGTTCCAATATATTTTGAAGGAGATACTGTAATTTTTATAATTTGATGACTAAAAAACGTGCATTTTAAGAAAGAACTTTCTATGACAGAGCCTCTTCAAAAGTCAACATTTTGTTTCCATGATAGGTTGTGTTTTGAAATAGCATTTTAAATACTTGTACCTTTAAAAGACGCAAATGGGAATGTTGTTTATGGTAGTCGTTGTTGAATTCAATATGAATTGCTATGAACAGAATAGTGAGAACTGTATGTGCTTTTTTAGTATGGTATTGTTTATAATAAATACCAGTTTAATTTATCATATAGTGTGTAAAGCCTTTTAAAGTTTACATGAAATGCCAATTTTGTTGTTGTTTTGGAAAGATGATTGCATCTTGTTGTAAATAATGAATAAATCTTTTTTAATTGAACAATTATGAGATTTTCAATAAATTGCAAACCAATATTGCTGCTTTTCATTTGATATATTTCTTCATGGTGCATTGCTTGAACATTTGAGTCTGGCTCAGTGAAAATTGGACTCAATGCATGTGCTCAAAATGTTTTCTCATATTAGCCTGCACCGTCAGCACAGGCTTATCAGTAACAACACTTTCCGCCACAGACTTTTTAAAAAATTCATCGCTGATTTGCCCTGATTAACACTTGACACACATGCTTTAGACCCATTTTCCAAGACCATGGCTCAATTATGTTATTGATGTGTGTCTTGTTATGACTGTGGATGAAGCCATCCATGATGAAATAGCGTATAAACATAATCTAAATACTGAATAGATTTTTTTAAATTTTACTTTGAAATATATGTATAACATTGCATACTGGTTAAATAAATATTAAGAGGAAACACACATTACATAAACATCATCTGAAAACAAAATTATCACTGGTCCTGTTGCTAGTGTATCCCACACATACTGCTTATGACTAGACATATGCAACTTTAACATGATCATACAATTGTTTTCAAAACAATCTATACACTGGTGCAATATAATTAAAAAACCCACATATACATGTGAGATTGCACTACTGTCTGGTTATTTCTAAATGCCTGCATGCACAATAAATAAATAGATTTATATTTATTAATTACATATACTTCCATCATGGTTTTATAATATTTGTAAAATAAATGAATAAAACAACAAAGAAATTAATACCCGACATTTTGTTTGCCAAACTTGTTTGTACATGTGTTAACTTCTTTCATGTAAAACAAGTAATATATATGGAAAACATTTTTGGTAGCAAATATAATTGTTGCTAGTGTTCAACTTTTACTTATAAAAGACATAGAATAAGTGTGGAAAAGCACATCACCTAATAAAATGCTAGAATTCAGGGTCCTGTCTTAACAAAGATCTTATGACACTTTTTGGTTATGACTGAATAATCAGCTTACAATAAATAGGCGTTTAGAATTTGACATTTGTCTTGTTAAGGTTGAAATCATGTAATATTTAGCTTGGTTTATGCAAGAGCTTAGGCCTTATTAAGAAACGTTAAGTATATGCAATTATATAACTGATAACTTATTATAGTTATTTACCTTGGATTTAAGGGCAAAGAAACATTTTAATTCTATAAAAGATACCAGCAGCGTTATCTGTGCAGTTTGAACCTGATTCAACTTGATACACATGTTAATTTGTATACAGTACTTATAAGGGCTGTGTTGTGGAATTTGATTTTCTGTATTGCAGCGATGTCTTTGCCCAATCGGAAAAAGGATGGGTATACTTGGGAATTAATTTTTTTTTATTCAAAAGTGTTTGAAATATCCTAAACCATGGAACTCAGTCCATAAACCTTTTTAGAGTTAGCTGCTAAAAGCATTTTTCCTCATCATTAATTATGTAGGGAGTTTCAAGAACAAATTGTAAGTACAGGCAGGTCTTGTAAACAATAATTAGGAAGTATTCAATAATAAATGACTTCTTTAAGTTTGCACAGTAAAATAAGATGTATATGCATGAATATTATGAAACAATAGAAATCTTTACAGTAAAAAAGAATTAGTGTGGTATAGACAGTGCATCCAAAATATCTAGCACATGCCTCTTAAGTGATGCCTACCTGATTACACCTGGGTGTGATAGTCCAGTGCTGACAAAGACACAGTTCCTGTATTTGCATGTCCTTCTTTTACTGTCAGGTGCAAAAATTGCCTTTGCATTACTAGTGCTACTGACAGAGGTTACTGGTGCAGGTGCTGGTATTGTGTACTCCTGTCACATGTGTTGACATTCAACAAATCTGCTACCTGCCTTAAAAGAGCAGCTGCTCTTTGCTTTTGGCTCATATCTGCAAATGTATTCATGTACATTATTTTTTATTTATAAAACAAGTCACCATTATGTAGTATAATCATAGATTCGAGAGATAATAACTGTTACGTAGTCAGATATTACGC
This sequence comes from Dreissena polymorpha, assembly GCF_020536995.1. Classification (NCBI taxonomy): domain Eukaryota; kingdom Metazoa; phylum Mollusca; class Bivalvia; order Myida; family Dreissenidae; genus Dreissena; species Dreissena polymorpha. The sequence goes on along the minus strand of NC_068356.1, from coordinate 120,016,615 downwards.
TTGCTGATCTAAGTCTATATACATTTTTCACAGAAATATGATCTTATCTGCTTTGATCATCTAAGTACCATCTTTATGGAAAATCTTCTCCCCCCCCCATTGGCCTACATCTACTAACATCTTGATGAGTTTGTTTGTATGGTGTTTTTGCCCGTGTATTTAACTTACATTAAGGCAAAGATTCACTTTTTTATGCTTCCTGGGTTTCACCAGTACTAGGCTATGGCTCTGCAGTCTCGCCAGAGGAAACTCCCATAAATAAAATCAGTACCGTACGTGAGAATCGAATCCAGGACCCCTGAGTTATAAACCGTAAACATTAACTGGGTCACTAAGCTGCACATTATAGATGCAAAGAAAAACAAGATCAATCTACCATTTAAGTCTATACAAGAAAAATCTTTATTAAATGTTTCTGTTTGAAGACATCTGTTAGGTATAAACTGTTCAACACATGCTGTGATCAACTCAAACCCTTTTTGGTCAACTTATACCTGTTTTTTGGTCAACTGGTACCTATCCTTAGTCATCTCGTACCCAATATACAGAAACAGGTGTAAGATGGTAAATATATATTGATAATAGTATAAAACAGTATCCGAAATATAAACATTTGAAATGAAAAAGAGAAACCATTTAATTCCAGAATACATAATTATTTTTGTTCGTAAATGAGGTAACTGTGCATACTTATTTTCTCACATTGCTTTCCATTTTAATAATCTCTTTGTATGAATTTCCATGCCGTATTGGGGATAAACTAGTCAAAAACAATTAAAATGAATCATTTGAATAAGATACAGTTTAACCAACCTATGTATCAACCGATTTGCTTAGATTAATGACAGTGTTACACAGATATGCGATGAAAACAGAATGAAATTAATAGTTTAACTCAAACAAGCCAACAGTTAGACGTTTTGATCATCGTTACCCACTTTAATTATTACAATGATACTATCGTCGAGTGACCCGAATCGACGCCATTTTTGTTTTGCCTCTTTTTGATACATAAGCGACATCCGTTGACGTCATACACTATCAGACTTTACGCTACGACGATTTTGCTAGAGTTGTTCTTCTTAATGTGGAAAATAGCTGGTGCAAAGGTAAGATATGATTGTTTGGTTTAAAATTGATGTATTTTTGTGTATTTAACGTAATGCACAAATTTTGAACACTTTACACCAAATTTTCTTTGCAAATAAGACCGTGGGAAAATGCATCGTATTGTCTGTGAAAGCTCACTATTTTCATTCATAAGTCACGTGACTGTCATGTGACAGAACATCGTATAAATAGACTAATTTTCATTCTGGAAAAGGTGTACGCGTTAAATTTTTAAATTTGATGTGAAGTCCGGATATATTTTTTTAATACTAAATATAATTGTAACTAGCAAGTGTTCATGTTGGTAATTGCATGTCAGGTTTATTGCTTATTTTCATTTATTACTATTTGTAGGTCCCACAAAAGAAGTACAGGTGCTATTCACATACTTCCATTAGTACAGCCTATGAAAAGGTGTTGCTGACAGGGGCCAATATTAGAACCACTGCCAGAGAGTATGGCATCCCAGAAACCTCACTGCGACACAGGTTGAATGGCAGAGTAAATCCGGAGGCAACACATTCTGGACCACCACCTACATTATCTCGGGAGGAAGAGGCACACTTGACAGACCATCTAAAATTAATGTATCAGTATATTATACTTAACTGGGCAACATCATGGACAAGTATGATCTAAAGCATAAGCCAGAACGGATATACAACGTTGATGAGAAAGGTTTGTCCACTTCCCATTAACCGCTTTCAGTAGTTGCAAGCTGCGAATCTAAGCCACAAGCAATGACATCTGGTTCAAGAATCCTCATCACAGTCATTGGTTGCGGAAATGCCATGGGTAACAGTGTTTCCCCATTCTTTGTATTTCAAGGGTACGGATGAAGTCGAAATTATTAGATGGTGGTGGTCATGGAGTTGATGGTACAGTCACTGAGTCCGGGTGGAGTAATAGTGCTGTGTTCAAAAGGTTCCTTGAGCAACACCTGCTAAAATACTTACCTGAACGTTGTCTGGACAATCCATGCGCGAAAACTGTGGGCAAAGTGTAACACGCATTAATGTGTGTGCACTTGGAAGCAAGGCATATTCGCAAGCACTGTCACCAAATAATTTGCAGGCATCCTTTCGCAAAACCGGCATCTAGCCAAATGATCCAAATGCTATAGATTCCTCAGTATTCAAGCCATCAGAGGGCCTTCAACAAGAAACCAGTTCTCTTCAATCAATCATCTAACCCTCAGAAACGGAAGTCTTACAATTTTTCTGCAAGAAAGAAGCAAACATCATATCCAAGAAACAAGCAACAAAAAGAGGAAATACCTAAGTTCAGTGGTCAGTGGAAAGCCACTTTCTGAGAATGTAATAATTCAAAACAATTAGGATCATGAAGAGGGAAGGAAAAAAAACAAAGACACAGAAGTTGACCGTACAACCTGGACCATCTGGAATAGATAAGGCAATGTCACCTGTCCCTGCTACACCGGTAGATGAATCATTAGAGGATGAGGATGAAACAGAGATGTGCTGTGTATGCAGCCTATTTACACCCAGTGCTGTACGGCAGAGTTCTTCACTGGTCTTTGTTCATCTCATTTATTGTACTAAACTCCGGGTTGTAAGGAGAGGTGATATCTTCATGTGTCCTCACTGTGTTGGTGAAGAGTAACTTGAACTTGTTGAAAACTTGTTATAATTGACATGAATAAAAATCAAAACCCCAATTGATTTCATTAATTTCAGATCCAGGTTGCTTTAACAGTAAAACAAATGTAAGTACAACAATCATGAGTTAATGTTTCATGCATTCAGTCTCCACAGGAGTGAAGTTTACATTGATATCAGGTAACCAATCAGATGCGTCGTTACCGGGCACTCTCAACAAGATGGCCGCCGTTACAGTAGACTTAGCTCATGTCGTTTATCAACAAATTTTGGTTAATAACACAATCAATTGAAATTAAATTGTGTAAATAAAAGGTAAATTTGATATTAAATAACAATATTAATAACCTTATCCCTATTTAGAGCAACAAAACTTCAACCGACTGCTTAGATGCGTCGAAATTGGGCACTCGATGATATGGGACGTTTGTAGTGTTTACAAATGAAAACAAGATTACGTCCATTAACTTCAAATAAACCTTAATCACAAACCAAATGACAACTCAACGTTCGAAATGGGAGTTACAATCGTTTGCAATTAACCTAATAAACAAGTACACTAAACAAGTAACCTTTACCTGAATAAGAACAGTGGAAAATACATTCGAAACGACGCAGTAGAGTAATTCATCTGGTAGATATATAATACAAAACCGTTCTGAATATTAACCTTTTACGAAAACTACCGTAAACGACCGACAACTCTGGTTCTCCGTCGTGTATGAATTCAGTATTACTAATGCATTCGTCTTAATGCATTCGGCATTCGGCTTACTTCGTGTGAGCTGCTGCCTGGTGCTTATTCATTTCGCTTAGTAGAACTTACAAAAATCCTTTTTTCTAGCAATACTAAGTATTGAAATGATAATATTTCAGCAACAAGAAGATAGCCACATGAACAATTTAACAGAAATAATTCATTTGTCATTTACTCGAGAGAATACATGATTAACATACATCGAGTAAACATTAAAAAGAAGTATGCAAGCAATATATTTTACTAACTGATAGAAACAGGCATAAAGACGCAAAGAAGACGCAGTTATTTTGTAACAAATAAAATAAAGCAAAATGCAATTGTAATTTAGCAGTATGCAATTGTCATTTAGCAGTATGCAATTGACATTTAGCAATATGTAATCGTCATTTGGCAACATGAATGGAATGGCGGATATTTCCTTCCATAGCTGGAAACATCGATTATGCAGGTAGCGCACCCCTAATGATTTCCCGCGATTTATTTTACGATCATTGCCGATCTTCAATGATCGGTTATTTCCGAGAGATTCATTTTGTTTTTTTCAAACTTCAAATTTTGATGGATGTTTACGTAATTCCTTTAGAATACATTATTTTCACAATAAATATTGACTTTGATCCAAATATCATCTGAAAAAATACGATATCGCGATTTCTCCAAAGATCGACGAGCCTTTTTACCTATTTACTTATGGATATCTAATTTAAGCTTGCACAAATGTGCAGTTAACGTGGCCGAGTGGTAAAGGCGATGGACTATACATCTTTTGGGATCTTCCAGCGCAGGTTCGAATCCTGCCGACATCGCATACTTTTTGCGACGTGTTTTTTTTTCTAACGTTATTTGATTTAATAAAGCATATAACCTGTGTTTATTGTTAAATATGTTGAAGTTGTTATGCACATCCTTCAATTTTTAAAATTAAAACAACGTTATGGCTAAATTGGGTGATTTACTGCTGAAAATACGAATGATGCATGTTGCATTTTTATTTTTATTTAAAAAAGGAAACGGTAAATCTGTCTATGTCTTGGTATTTTTGCTGCATATAGAGTTTTAATAATAACTACGTTTAAAATATAACTTAAATGATACTATTTTGAATTTTATGACAATTAGTTTTTAACCGACCCAATTTTTACTTGGCTGAAATCACTAACATTTCATGGCGCTCTTCCATAGATAAAAATTTGTAAAAAATAAATGTATGTTAAAGAATACTTATTTCATCTTGTTTAAACTTTAAATACCTTTACTGCATCTCTACACACCAACTGCATGCCCATATTTTGGAAATTTGAATTAATTATGGAACTTGTATATACCCAGGGGTGAAAATAAACTGGACAAAAGCCGAGCGTGGGGGTGGTTATGAAAAATCGGTATTTTTTTAAGCATGTAAAGCCTACCTACAAATTTGCATGAAGTTCAGTGAAATGATGCTGATTAGGAAAATAATTAATTAGATTATATTTGGATAAGTGCCCACTAGGGATGCGCTACCTTGAAGCAATATCCGGTTCATTTATTCGCAACTTTTGATCGTTTGAGGAACAACTGGATTGGAAATAAGAATATGTTAAAGACTAAGACACACTGTGAACACATATAGAAGTAAAAATCTAACTCAACCTGTGGTACGTATCGTACACATTGTTTTTTGAGCGTTAATTCAAATAATGGTATTAGTATTTTTCAAATGCGATTGTTGAATCAAATATTAGTACATACATTAGTTAAACATACAATACACGAGAATACAATATTGCTAGATTGCAGAATATTTTGCAAACCGTGAAATCAAGTAACATTTAAAAAGCACAAGACATTTAATGTTATATGGTAACTTCAGGTTTCCATTTAGGGAACTTATAATAATAATAGTGTCATTAAATACTTAATATTGGATACAAACATTGCGTATACAAGAAAAGCAAACAGCATAGTCTTTTTGTTTCACGCGAACCAGACTCAAATATTAAATTTTTATTTGAAACAAGTCGGTTTATGTTTTCCATTTTATTAGCTGAATTTGTATCACGTTTGATATATGTTTGTATTTAAATGCGACTAAAACATCGCGAAACACACAAAAGATGAAAACGTTTGAACAGTTTTCAGATTTTTGGTCGTCGAGATAAATCGTCGCGGACAGGGTGCTTTTGTTGCTTTAACCGCAAGAAATTAGTTTGTTTTCCGTTCAATTTCTTTGAATTCTTGATAAACAAATAAGTGGAAAAATGAAGATAGTGTCGCGATTCCTGAGTCTCTGTTAAAACGACGTGTTAGTCGGTAAATTATTGCTTATCTGCATTAGTTTTAAATATATATATAACAAAATATGACTGCATATTAAAAATAAAAAAATAAAAACGGCAGTGGTAAATAACCTCAATATTAGGTCGAAATAGTTTACAATTATCTAACTGTGAGCTATGTTGATTTCCATTTAAGTAAACAATGTGATTTTGCTTTTTATATTTAAGCAAGCTGTCATTATTTAAATGCGTTATGAGAATAGTATCCGAAACATCTATTAAATAAGGACATCTGCACTTCACATTGCACAAACGTTATGTTTCACCCAATCAATATCCACACATTAATTTACTTTGGCTTTAACTGATTTAAAAAGTATTGTATTTGTACCGAATTAAACAAAAATATTACGTCACATTGAAATTTGCTTATTGTTTATTAATTAAGCCTTTATCAGTTTGATTTCTGTTGGCGAGTGTAGTAAATAAAACGCGGGTGTATTTGTTAATCTTGATGTTCATTGCGATAATAACGAGCGGGTTGGTCCTTTTCTCGTTGTAAAACAATATTGCTCTCATGGTTTGAATCATACGCAGCTGAACTCAAAATCGATGCTTAGTACCAAAATAACCAACACTTCGTCGAAATTGTTTCTTAAATAGATACCACTGATTTTTTTCTTGTATATCCCAAAAAAACAAGTTGTAGACAACGTCATATAAATATAATGAGTAAACTAAAAACAAATGTAAAACTTGCATAACATCAACATTTTCCTACATTTCCTACATTTAGCAACAGTATGCAACAGGAACTGCATGGCAATAGATAAGTTTGGAAAATGTGTTCAGACATTCGTTTGAATTGTTAAAATCCCTAGCGTCATGTTCGATGGATTCTCTAAGAATACAATCGCATTCTTATGTAAATTGTTTATGTCTTTGGAATATACATTTCTAATTTCGACATTATTATCTCAAAGCTCTGTAGTTACGCTTTCTTTCAATTTTTCAAAGAAAGACAGTACATGTTCTGATTTCTGATTTGTGATTTTATGCATAATATATACAATTTTATGTCATTGGGATAAATAGATGTTAAATATTCTTATTACATGAAGATGAATTTTTAAGTAAATTAAATGATATGGGACGGTATTTAGGTAAAAATTACATCTTTCTTTATGACTGCGTTATGATTTTTGATGCTTCTTTCAGTTTGTATGTAGACACCTTGTTCATGCTTGATGACACTTACATCTTGCGTGATGACCAATGTCTATTTACATTCTAGTATCATTCATGTGTACAGATGCAACAATCTTGTTCGTAAATTGCATGCTGGGTATGTGTATGTTGGTGTGTGCAGAGAGACTTATGCAATAGGCGCAGTGCATAATGGAAACAAACATTGATGCGTTGAATAAATTAACGCGATGGCAAGATGTGAGTTTCACCCAAGCACAAAGAAACATACAATCATGCATGATGCAATGATGTCAATTGACAGTCGTTCCGAAATGCTACGCACGACTACGGAAATTTACAGCGTATAAAGGAAATTTTATGATATAGCAGAAGTGGCGCCTCTTTGTGTGATATTTTCTACTGAACTGAAATTAACCGAGTGTTTGTAGACGTAACGTAACTTTTTTGGTTAATGACTTACCATAATTTTTGTACAGTCATTTACCTTCAATAACCAAAGAAACTTTATGGATATATTTCAATATATATATGCTACTAATACATGTATGCAGAGCTGCAAATAAGACGCTTAAAGTCGTACAAAATGAATTAAATTTAGTAAAAAAAGTAGACTTAAATTCTGCGCGTACGGTTACACATTGAAAAAATAAAATAAAAATTCAAAATTCGTGATTATGCGTAAAACTCAATATCAATGCATATAATGTACACATTTCATCAATGAGTTCTCACTCGTCTAGGCCTTCATTAAAATTATGAAATCAACAGCACTTAAACGTTATTATTATACAGTCGAAAAGCCAAACGTTTCCATAATCTGGTCCTTTTTTCGCAAAAAGTCTGCTGTAAACCGGCAATTGTCATGAGCTCTTCTTAGACTAATAACTTAAATGCTGATGTGCCAAAATTTATACTTACCGTTAAAAACGAATTAATAATACACTAAATTAAGGCTGGATTTTTTAATAGAGTGTACACCAAGATTTTGCTGAAAAAGTTATCTGGAACTCTGCGTGTATGTTGAGAGGAAATCCATTGCATAATTTCAAATTTACTAGAGTACACTTATATTGCGCCACATAAAGTGCTAAAAAACTATACTATTGAAGTGCACATATAACTTTATTATAGATGGGTAGGAACTTCGTGTCAATCTCTTTCACATATGAAAGAGCTGTTGGTCATTTGGAAGTCATGCTATGCTGCTAAAAGTACAAATATAGATGCATGACTTAATAAAGATTAAGCAAAATAAAACACTAGGTCTTTGCCAATGTTCATAAAAGTCAAATATATACGAGAAGTAAGAGCGTAATCGTGCGCAGCGAGACTTGCTCATATAGAATTGAACCTTCTATTGCTTTCTTTCGAAATAATATCTTGTCTCCGAAATAATATGAAATACGCCCGAGGTTTTTTATATGCGGATTAATGCTCCGTTTTAGATCCATAATTAACGAACGCCTCAATATTTTCAAAAATTAACACCGGATTAATGTTCACCGACATTGTTTCATACAGATTTGATATAAATATTATAGAGTTATAGAGCTGAACAAAAATACATTAAGCCCTGTTTTCCCGGCACACGCGCTTGACATACACCTTTAAAAAACGCGATACCAATTCCAGAACTTGTGCACTTAATTGATTGTAAACAATAACGGTTGAAATCCGTGCGTGGGAATTTTTCTGGTAACCAAGAGCGACGTCAACGTTCATGAAGCCTTTTATTCATAAATTTATTTGCGTCGGGTGTCAAAACCAGCATCACCAACACATCAGCTCCCTTATGTCCTGAATAAAATACATGTATATTTTTTGAGTACCAACTGCAACTTACAACTGCAACTTACAAATATCAAAAACAATCGCGGCAGTCAATTTCTTGTGTAGGCCTACTGGTCTTAATGGCAATAATAAACGTATTTAGTTAAATGGAGATTATAAAATAAAGGGAACTAATTCAGCTTATTCAGTATAGTAGTCAAAATGGTTCGGATGTTTTCTCTTTTTTCCGAAAAGTAATTTATTCAAAATACGAAAAATAAGCGTGCGCCACCTGCTGTCATAATTTGGTAACTTGCATTCTGCTTAGTTCATTCTGCTTACTGCCTGTTGCTAACTGCCGTTGTTAATGACGCTAAGTGGCCACACCGATTATGACTTGCTCCAGGAATAATGAACACACAAACATTGGATTGTCACCAAGGCATGTTGCAATAATCATCAAGTATTACCGAAAAGACAACACGCATGTTGGAATTGTCATGAAGCATATTAGAATATACATCAGGCATAATGTAAATATTCACCATGAATGATGTAATGTTGCAACAATCATCAAGTATAAACGAATAGACATCAAGCATGTTGGAATCGTCATGAAGCATATTAGAATAAACATCAGTCATAATGTAAATATTCACCACGAATTATGTAATTTTTACCTAAATACCGTTCCATAACCAACAACTGCGTTTTCTTCTATACGTTAGATTTCGAATATCAGTATTAATCCGTGTGTATTTACGGTAATACAAAAACAACGACAAAAGCGGTTTTACATTTAAGAGTGGCTTGTGTGATGACGTATCACACGAGAGGCGGAGCCACTCTATTTTATTGTATTCCCATCGAAATTTACATTTATGCATGATAAACACACACATACAGAAATACGTTTTGCATTCGTTAGATGTTTTAAACAAATAGATTACTGTTAAAAAACACCACGTCCGACATGTCCTTAAATTCCAGAGATTTAAATGAAACTATTGTGTTTCGTCACAGAAATGACGTCGAACGATGTACTACGTAATATATTTCGTAATATCAAATAGGGGTTTCCTATTTTCGGTGCGCGTAAGGTGACGTCATTAAATGGGTCGAAGAAAGTAGTCCGGCTAGTATGGTAATACGGAATCGGAAAACAGCGAGTAGCATAATACGGGATTTATTTCAACGATTGATACAACATGTATTTTGTTAAAAGCATTAAAAAGGTATATAATAAAACACATTATGACATGTAGGCAGCATATTTGTATTTGATAAAAAATCAGTGATTTATTCTTAGAATGAATAGTTAACTTACTTAGAAGGCCAGACATTAAAAAAATAATCATATTTATGGCAAAACTGTTATTATGTCTAACAACATTATATATAGCACGAATTAAAGCAACGTCAAAGTGGATTACATGGTATTATTAACAAAAAGCTTTTTTTTATCTCTAAAGTGCACTCGTGTGCTATCCTAAATCGGTTTACTATCTTAGGGCTAAGAAAAATAATGCCTGTCAGTTTCTCGCATATATTAATTGTCATGAGAGTATGTTTCGCGTGACAATGTCTTATTGACTTATATGCAATTATTATCAGATTAACATAAAACAATATGTGTTTATGTTCAATAACCATTTTATATTTCAGAAAAACGTTTGTTTTTTTGAGTTTGTATTATATGGTTCTTAATCTTTCCGTAGGATATAAGGATGTCATATTTGTATGCAGAAAATACACCGTGAGATTTTATTAAAAATAATTTACTACATTATATGTTATGGAGAAACAATATAAAAGAAAACAATAGTATTATGTTATCGATGCATTTACCATAGTTTTGTTGTTCTGTTTCGTATCTAGCTTTAAAATTGAAATAAACAAATACTTTTGTATCGTTTTCTACAGTGTGATTCGGCTGTTTGTTTGTTCAGGTCATTTGTGTTTTTTTTAAACTTATCGATATCGCATTGTATGCACTCGATGAAAACACTTCTTTACTACATAAAAAAAGCCTTACAACATCTTAATATAATGACTTATGATTAAGATAAAAGAGGCAATTAAAATATAATTATGAAACATTTAAAAGATTTTGTCTCAAAACTGATGTAATTTATTTTGAAAATGGAAAAGTTAGGAAGGTGTTCTTGGGTAGTCAATAGGTTTTCTATCATCACCAGTGTCCTGCTGTATTCTTATTATATGCATGTATTATTTTGTTTGGTAAACGACGATATTCTGAGTAAGAACATTATGTGCTTTTCAAAAATAAATGACCCGGTTAACCGTCACTCAGGGGGTTCTGCTATCTATTTCTTGAGCGGCGTTTGCACCGTCGGCGAAATCACATCGTCCCCATTTAGTTCATGGCGTATATTGAGCGACTCTAATGAGACCTTGGCGTTTGTATAGCAAGCCATCACGACCAAACAGCGTCAGCGTTGAACATATTCATTGAACAGGTTTCTTTGCAGACATATTCATAAATATCTGCGTCTTAATGTGCCGATTGATTTCATTTGATTTTAATGAAATTTACTAACTTAGTACATGACTCGTTTGCGGAGATGTACAGACAACATCACCATCTCATGCGAGAGGGTCGTGGACGTATTCGCCTTCTACTAGCAGACATTTAGAAACAAGGCCGAGGCATGACAGGAAACTGGTCATGAGAGACCTTAACGAACAGAAAACGGAATGATGTTGGTGTGACTTCGAAAAGCCAACAACCAATTGTAAAAATGTTGTCCTGTGATATGGGAAAGAGAAGGCCATGTTGTGGTTAACAACTTTACTATAATCCCCGTTTGGCATCGAGATTCCTATGCGCAAGTAATTCATACCGTTCGCATTTAACTGACGCGTTTAGATTTTATTAATTGACAGAAATTTATATCTGATCGTTTGTTTAAAAAAACACTATATTTAAATGCGTTTGCGAGAAGCCATACGTCATAACTATGTTTCAAACAAACATAAACAACAACTATATTGTGCGATTTGCGGAAGACGCATATAGCGAGTTGAGGGAGGCGCATGTATTGTTTTCATATATGCACAGAGCTTAAAGACAAACTTTTACAAAACCTCTAATCTATACTAACAAGTATATTTGATGCGCCTATTTGCATTCTGTGCATACATGCATGCTCAGCTAAAATCTGTAGCAAATTTACCGTAATTTTTTACTGGTTCAAGCTTAAAAATGACGGTTTAAAATTAAACCTCATCTCGATAAAGCAATTTACTTTTACGATTATCAACATATTTTATTTTAATTTTATGCTTTCCGGTGGTTTATAGAGAAATATCAGTGAATTAAAACTGATAATTTTCACTGTTTCAAACAGTGAAAATTATCAGTGAAAATTATCGATAATTTTCATTGTTTACTGTGAAATGACGTCATTTTTTTTACGAAATGACGTCATTATCCCAGCGAAATTCTTTAGTTGAACCCTTTAACATTATGTATAAACTGCGAAAAAAAACATAAAATAAAAAGAAAATTTGTTGGAATCGGTGGATTATCGAGTTTTATTCACACGTGATCATAGAAAATATATATTTTCACTTGTGGCAGCGTCACTCGTGAACATATCATTTTCTTTGATCACTCGTGAATTAAAATCGATAATCCACCGAATCGAACAAATATCCTCTATATATTCATCAGAATGGCAGCCGTCCACAACTCCCTTTTTTTCTCTGGTGGGAATACCCGACCAAGGAAGAAACGTATGACCGTAGCGAGGCACTTTGTCCATTATTAACATAGAGCAATAACGGACAGTATACATATAATATTGCACTCATAAAAACTTAAATTTGAATTGTATGTTGCCATGTTGACGACATCGATAGAATTTATTTCGAACGCTAGTTATTTCTATATATTGGCATTGACAAACAAGCTTGCCAACCCGGTTTGTTTTCTCATGTCTGTCAGGACATAAGCTCCTATATTTGATGTTATGCCGAACACTTATAATTGCCGGTCATGACTATATTAAACCGATTTCTTCCCCTAAATGACTGTCTTACTCAAATTAAAGTTTTTATACTAATCCCCTCATTTACTGCACTTGCTATTAACACAACTTATTTATACAATATTTATGTTGTTAATACTGACATGACGTAATTTAAAACAAAAACAAAAACATCATTCGATTGATCGCAGAATATGAATACGCTTAAAATGTTTTTACCAACACATTTTATTACAAGACTTGAAACAAATACATATACAATTCGAACACAACAAAATATTGTAATGCAATCATAGATGAAAAAGGGAACTTCAGTTAAATTCATGTTTCATATGCAACACAATTAAAATTATCTTAATAATAAACTTAATTGACACACAAACATTTAGCTTACACAGATTACAAAGCTAACAATACAGATTCTCTAAATAAATGTTGAAATTATACCACTAAATGTGAAAATATATATTTGGGAGTACGCATAACTATAGAAATTAGTTGCATTTATGTAACATACTATAATATGGTAGCTTCGCTGCGTTATTACCACTATTGTTCAACACTCTACTCAAAACATTTGATAGCATGCATGAGTCCGACGTTAAAGGGTCTGTAAAGAAATTACAATTGTAATTAAGTTCCAATCAGTTTGTCTTATTTTTGGCAGGTCTCATTTAATATGCTTACTAACACATCTATTATGTTTTGAATAGTCTTAACTTATTATACTACTGTAGCAAGAAAAAAGTGAAATTAGAAACAATTTCCATTTACTTTACCACAATTATTTGTAAAGGGGCCTTTTCACAGATTTTGGCATGTATTGAAGTTTCTCATTCAATGCTTTATATTGATAAATGTAACCTTTGGATCTAAAAGCTCCAGTAAAGAATCAAGAATAAAATTAAAAACATAAGAAAAAGGTAAACCTCAACAGGGTTCGAACCGCTGACACCTGGAGTCCTGGAGAAAAAATTTACCACTTAGACCACTCAGTCATCCGTGCATCTACAATAATGAATGTATTTTATACTTAACCACAATTTTGAATGAAATACCTCTATTCATACTAAGGTATTTGAGCGGAAACCGTTGATTTCCCTCCCAAAAAAGTAAGCCCGATGTATATTCAATCTTGCTTTATCCAATGTGTCATTGAGCTTAAGTTATTGATTGGAAACCACATTTGCCGCTGGCACGCCTACCTCACTCAAATCTATTAACCTGTATGCTTTACTGCGTTGGAAACCTTTTACAGTATTTGTGTCTTATAAGTCCTTGTACATGTGCAAAAAGTCATTTCACAGACACTTCGCTTACGTTCTGTACAACAGAAACAGTGCCAGATTAGGTTGCCACTCTATATATGCTCATTCGCATTTTTTTCCCTTTAGATGCTAGACAGGGACAGCATATTAAAACATTCTCAGCATTACCATTCTGCATTCCTGAAACCACATGACGTAGAGTATTGGGTTCATTATACAGTTGGCTGTATTCAATAGATCTCTATATAGTTTCATGTCCTTCAATGGTACGACCAGCGTAATACATAGAGTGTAAACGACCGCCGTTATAAATATGTTTACAACATATACAAAGACAATTGTAGTAGATTTAAAGTTCCTTCTATATCTTACTGTTTTCTTCAGGTGTTTGCAAAGGCCTTTTACGGAAAATTCACTAAATACAATGCAGAATATCTTTATGTAACATACACCTGATACTAACACTGTGAACAAGGTAACCATACTGAAGAAAGGCAGGGTCAACAATGCGCATTCAGTATTGAGTAAGAATATGTTTTTATCTCTGTAGTATAAATAGCAGGACACAAACCGAACACACATGAAAACAAGATAGAAAATAGCCCATATGGTATACACGATAACTTTAAACTTAACAACAGTCTTTTTCTTCAAGTAAAACATTGGCGATGAAAATATAATGAGTCTCTCCAGTGACATCACACCAACAGTTAAGTACGCAAGCTGGAACGAACAAACCCCATGAAGTTCAATAATATGGTGAACGTAGACGTTCGAAATGAACTTGGCCCCCGTGAACAGCCCAATGGCGCATGTGTCGAAAGTAAGAAGACCTGTAGACAGGAATCTGAAATATTTGTGGGAATGTGAATATATTCATATTTGTCAACCTTCTATGGATTCACCATATACACATAACTGTTCACCAGACGTTTCAAAGACCTTTTTATGGTTGATTTACACCTGCATATTTTATGCGGCTGAAACTTTTAAAAGACTTAATTTTAAAATAATGTTTTCAATGTATCTTGAACCACATTCTTGTATAGTGTTTTACACAACTCTTAGAAAAATACTACATGAATGAAGATGATAGAGTCTCCTATGATTATAGAAATAGGAAATATTTCTTGTAATAATGACAATTGCTATGGGTGGGTATGTTATTTCGTGAAATTCTTGATTGTACAGTCTAACGAAACATATTGAAAGGTTATAACCCCAATCAGTCGTTGGTTCACAGTATGATGCTAATCGAGACTTATTCTCGATAAAGCCGTCTAATAACATAAATAAGTTATATTGCACAATACAAATGAATAGCTTGTAAACTAATTTGAATTCAAATATGTTGTTAAACTTAGTATGTATCAACTATTAAAAGTAATAGTGCTGTTTCTTCTCCATTTCGTTAATTCAGTATATCCGCCAGTTTATATGTAGTTTATTGGAAGAAAATTCCAGTCGCCACGTGTCATAGACGTCAATTTTCAGTTGTTTTATTCGATTTAAAAGCGTTAACACCTAAACATTATTGATATCGATATAATTATATTCCCTGTCACAAAACTTTGAGAAAAATTTACTCGCTACAAGGCATGTATGAATAGTGTTATGCTATGTTAATGTACTGTATTTTTTAAAATTGTTTAATGTTAACTGAACATGATAGTTAAAGTTAAAGTTGAATATGTTGAGTCGTAGCGGCTAAGAGTTAAAGGACTAAAGAGACCGTGACGAAAGAATGTTGTTTTATTTACTTGCTTAGCCTAATCTTGTTAAAAAGTTAAAAACGTTAATAAACATACAGTAGTGATTGTTTTCTTAAATTAGGAATCTTATTATATTATCGTATATCCATTACGGTGTCATACTGAAATCTAATACCTATAAAAATACATTGTCAAATTGTATGTATTGCCAGCCTTGGCACTGTTAGACTAATTTGAACGAGTCAAATCGACTTGACACTGTCTTTCTTGTAAGCACTAGTCCGACTAGGGGCCTGTGGCGTGGGTCCATTACGTTTCTCTGCCTATGGGCATGAAAAGGGCTTAAGCCGGCACTGAATATGAAAGGAGATAACAGAAACGTCATAATTAATCCCACTCAAATCGCATTGTATGATTACTTTTATTAACCTACCTTGAATAATAACACTTTTGAATATGTGTTTGGTTTTTAAAAAGTATAACAAATGTCACTGTCTATTTAGAAAATAACTTCGCTAATGTGTTAATGGTTTTTACAGATGAATGTACATTTTGAATATGTCTGAGCAGTAATTTGGGTTATCCAATTTATACTATATTATGAAATACTGTGTAAATACTTTTTGAGTGAGTCTACTTAGCAAATGATTAATTGACTTTACACAGCCTATTACTAAGATTTTACAAAGATGGGAATGCAACAGATGTCTTCCTGTTTATTAGATATACAACTTAGTTAACTCCATATCACCGAAAGTTTATGGCGAGAATAAAGAAGAGTACCATATCGCCATGATGTGCATTACAAGACCCGCGGCAGACTTCGAGCATGTCAAAATTACTTATCACTTGCGACCGTTGTAAAAAACAATCTGCGTAAGGATGTTAGGATTCGTAAACGAGAATTCTTGAAACACACACTGTTAAGTTGCGATAACTATTTGATACAAGGTGTGCACGATGACCATGTAGTAAAAAAGGTTCGTAATGTTACACGGAAAGCGTCATTTTTTTTAGTTAGAACGAAGAGATACGCTTATTGACCACTTAAAACCAATACAGTGTATCCTACCGCTAAATTATGTCATACAACAAAACTGTTGCTATTGTGCCTACAAAAGTTCATCCGACACCCATATGGCGGTTTACTTATTCAGTATTTTTTATCAAATTTTCTTTAAATACCAATATTTCATGGGAAACAATTTAACAATAATCGTTAAATAATTTCATTGGATTATAAAAGAATATGTGATATTATAAGAATCAAAACTAAGTACTATCAAGCAATTGAAGCGTTTCTACTGCGTATTTTGCATCAAAAACATCTTGCCAAACTTCACTATTTTCCTGATGACGTTATCACGTATCTAAATTGCATGAATTCAGTTCAAGGACGCGGGGGTTCGGGCATTTCGAAACGCAATCGGGTTAAAATTATTTCGAGTATTTTGTTTGAGTCAAAATGAATTTGAATAATAAAACTAGAATGAAAGAGTGTTTGAAATATATGTCTCGGGTGAAACTGGTGAGGTTTTAAAAACGGAAAACGAGTGTTTTGTAAAAGTGTACTGATTGTAAGATTTAGAACTCAAAATGAAGCTAGAATCATTCAATATGAAGCAAACTTGGCGACAATTGACATGTTTTTATTGATGTGACCATTTTGGTGGGTAGAGATAAAGCAATAGAGATACATATGTGCCATACGACTTAAGTTAATGTCTAAGAGGAATCGGTTATAGGCTAAAAACAACAATACCTTTAAAGTTAAATCTGGCCCCGTGTTCACAAAACGATTTTGCAATCGAAAATCGATTTTAACTGACATCGATTTTCATTTTTGCCTATCAACTACAATGGAATTCCATTTTCAATGACAAGCAAAATCGATTTTCGATTGCAAAAAATGTTTTGTGAACACGGGGCCAGATTCGTAATGTGCGGTAACCGTAAATGCATCTAATTTTGTTTTCATGATGTAAAGTGAAAAGTGTGCAGGCAGTCCGGACTCGAACCCGGGATCGCCCGCTTACAAGGCGAGTGCTCTATCGAATGTGTAAACCGGGCCGCTCACACATCGTATCCCCAATCCCGGTTAAGTTCGGTACCGTGACATTAAGGTAAGTATCTCTGTGTACTCTTACACGTTTTAAAACGTTCTCAATCCGTCGGATTGAATAACACAAAAACTTACCTAATAATGTAACGACTCAGTGCATAGTACATTATTTAAGTGTGAATCAAAATTTACATTGAAACTAGTTATCTGAATTTCCTTGTCAACAGCATAATTGTTTTCATTGTTCATTCATTCATGTTGCTTTTCCTAGCCTGATCATATAATTAATAGTGCTGACCATTTATATGTTACAGACCTGCCACTAATAACACATGTTTAGGCTAGAATTAGTTTTCCTTCATACTTACGATTTTTACTCCATTGTTATTGTCAAAATGTTCCTACTTCCGGTTTGAAGTTAAAGTTAATGCCATTATTTAAGAATTAATACAAAATAAGTTACAACTATCAAATTTTAGTCATAGTGTGCACATTCCTGCGAATTCTTAATAGTTAGAATAATTTACATCCATTGCTTTTGACTTTGAACTGTCACACTTGTTTGTTAGAAATCGACGGCAGCCATCTTGATTTTTACCGTGCCCGTTGCTTAGCAATTTCTATCAAGCTGACTTTTAAAGTCCTTGAGCATCATTTTGTATTTGAATTAATTGTTAAAGTTCTTAAAATGAATTCAAGTCAAGGCAGAAAACGCCCCTTTGAGGTATTATTATGATGTTGCATATTTTAAAGTTGCTTTTACGTCACAAATTGTCCATACTTAAGAACATTCTATTTGAGCACCTGTTAGAAGGGCACATAGAATACTGTGTTGGGCACAATCTTTGTGGTTGCAGACACACTGTGTCATGTGTAAAACACACTGTGTCATGTGTATGACACAGGGCACAGTGTGTCACTGGAAAAGAATATATACCTCAGATTTTCTGTGCCAAAAAAACTTTCCATTGATAGTTAAACTACATTCTGAATTTTTAGTAAGAACTCTGGTGCCAACTTGAAGTTTAATATTTTAACACATTGTAAGTGAATTTGCTCAGTGCTACTTTAAGAATTAAGAATATATTTCATCATGTATATTATGTTATACTCTGTTAAGTTCCTTGCTGGCCAATAAAATACATCGACTAACTTAGTCTGGGTTGACTTTATTTCATGGACAAAAATAGCCATTATATTTTAAAGCCGCACTGCAATAACTATTTACCGAAAGAGAGCTACTAGTTGTACCCGGTATTAGACGTGTACCTGAGGAAGAGCACAGCATTATTCTATAGTATTCTAGTGATTCTTTAGATGTCCATTTGCCATTAAATAATTTAAGGAAATCTTCAACATAAAAACCGTATCAAGCTTAAGATGTTATCATGTGCATCTTATATCTGTATAATTTTGCAAATCAAAAAATGACCTGGGTGCTTTATTGCATTATTTATAATACGCTGACGAATTAATGAAACATGAATATATTATAGCCGTCGGATAAGCACACAATTACCGTGTTTAGATAAAGTGATAAAAATGGTGTTTACTATGGAATATAAAGAAATAATTTGCTTGCATAACAAAATAAAAAATAAGTTCTTACTTGGCCGTTGCATGGGTTTTCTTTGTCCGCTTTAGAGCTAGTAGGGCCCAAACTCCAAATACTACAAACGTTGTGTTGAGTGTCGCGAGGATCCTTGGATCAAAGTTATTAAAAATAAACTCCCCTGGCTCTGTAAAGTTCTTGAATGTCCATGTATGATTTTCTTGGAAATCATAGTCCGAAAAGTTCCCATTCGAGCAAAGGTATTCTTTCGGCATTTAAAAACGATATTTTTGTATCGAATGTGCCAATATGACCATCCATAGAAGATTTATCGGCTTGAGTGTCGACTGAACACGTAAAAGAAGGTGCTTTATAGAAGTACCTGCAGATTAGGCTCAGATGACAATGTCCCTGTTTAATTTGCTGATTAGTATAAGTTACAGAAATATTAATCAAATAGCCTATTATTATATACAGAATAAATGAGTTCAGTATATATTTGTCAGAAATAAGCAGCAATTTAATTCCTGATTAACTTCATTAATCTTTAAAACGACCTCATAATTTCTTAACAAGTACACATTTTCAGATAAAATAGTTATTCATTTAAAATTTATCTCATTAACAATTTATCTTAATTTTGTACTGGACAATGATCTCGTATAGGTACTCTAGTACATGCAGTAGTTAATTAGTTTTGAAGTTCATAACTCCAGCAACGTATGCGACAATATGAACCCATATTAATGTTATGCTGGGATTGAAAGGTGGATTATTGAGCTATCAAAAAGGGAAATCAACCAGGAACTGATATTTGATACTAATACGTCGTGTTTATTAAGCGAAAGTGGGACGTTTGTATAGTTATTATTTTTGACGATAAGTATTTGGAACATGCTCATTTATCTTTCTGTGTAATGAGCAAATATGTATAGTTATTTTTTCTCATCATTCCAAACAGGTACAATCAAAACAGGTACAATTTAACGCTGCTTGATTGTGTTGAGAAGTTTGAACGTCTGAGCAGTTCCACGTGGTCACAGTGATAATTGAAAGACTTCGTCCGTTGTCGTCACTGAGTGGTTTAACTAGGAAACAACGTGGCCCTTTTAACGAACGGTTTTGGTTTGAATACCTGACCATAATTTCGTTTTCATTTTAAACGTTTTAAATATAGTTATTGTTATGAACGAAAGTATCTTATAAATTATACTTAAACTATATGAAAAGAAGCAAAATAGCAATGCAAACGAAAGACGTAAATGAAAAGAATGTTTCCATATTTATTGATCAATTGTTAGCATTTTTTAATTGTTAATATTAGACATTCATGAATTCAAAACTATATCACATATATTTACAGATAACCAATGAAATTTTCAAACACAAAAAAAAAAACAATAAAATATATTTATGTGTCGGTATGTTTTTTACATTTTGTATCGCGACCAATCACATTGTAAACGCATTTGACTATAATTATACAACTAATCGATCTACGCTATTTACCTTGCAATAGACCAAAATTATATTATGTATATTTTGATGTATGATCCGAATTTGATGGCAATCGCTATGAAACATTCTTAAATGGTGTATCGCGTAACACTTTTTGTTAGAAGTACGTATATTCGCACAATATATGTAAATAGAAATGCATAAAACAGTTTTGTCTTTCTGTAGGAGTAAATATATTTATACAGGCAGATATTTACGCCTGTTTGCCTAAATTTACTGCGGAAAATTCTCTTTCGACCAAAAGTAAACAATTGGAAGTCTTTCTGCCACTAAAATTGCGTCTTACAAACATAATTTCCTGTACATTCTGCGGTTCAAAAAGTATGCCTGCGCGACGTCGAACGAAAGGTGCGGAAATGTTTGTCTAGCGGTAGGATGCTGGTCGAGGAATCCGAAGGTCCCTGGTTAAAACCCCGCTCTTTCCCCCGAAATTGTTCTGATAAAAAATAACGCGTGCTACTCTCTTATTATCCAATTTGTACCAGTCACTGTCGTAACAATATTATTAAAATCATTATATATAATAATAAATCTAAAGTTAACAACTTCAACACGTCATCAATGTTTTCCTCTCTTAAATGTTAAGGTCCACGGTCATGTTAAGGTTCTAGTATGGTCATAATACACTTTTCTAGAATATCGCTCAAATATATAAAAAGAATATGTGAAATAGGTTTGTAATTTTTTTTATTTACTGATTATTGTTTTAATAAATATTGCCTAGGTGGCCATCTCTATGTTTAAAGAATCAGTGTCGTAATTTCATCAGGCTTCAGTTAATGTTGAAGCAGTTATCCCCAAATAAACCAAGGCTTCCAAACACGTGATAAGCTGGTTGATTGGTCAATTGGGGCCCCATATCTATTGTAGCCGCGGTCCGCCTGAATCATGCCTTTTTCAGTAAATTCGCAGACCATTCTGAATTTTTACGTTTTTTGATAATAGTTTGTGTGCACCAAAATAAAGTTATAAGTACAATACAAACTATATAATAAAACAGCTTATGTTTTTAAATCCGAATTTGACAAAATAATAATTAAAAATAATGGAACATTGACATGTTTGTTTCCAAACATCTCTGTTTGTAAGTAAACTATTACCGATTTCTGTAATGATAACATAACTATAATACAACATTTATTGTCATGTAACTGACTTTTAAGACATTCATAATGATGATAGTAAGTTCTTCTTTTTTCTACTGTCAAATTTTATTAGTCTACAATATTTCAAAACTCAAACCCTTTATAAAATT
This sequence comes from Dreissena polymorpha, assembly GCF_020536995.1. NCBI lineage: Eukaryota > Metazoa > Mollusca > Bivalvia > Myida > Dreissenidae > Dreissena > Dreissena polymorpha. Next base: position 119,994,509 of record NC_068356.1, on the reverse strand, counting down.
AAAACATTTTATTCGTAATTTCTTTACTGTAAAACTGCAACGCCCTCAATAATTACCCATTTAAATCAGAACCCAGTTTCCCACAGAAGCGGGCGACTAAAGTCTAGTTATACTTAAGGCAGAGAATGATGAGATATTACGCAGTCTGAATGCACGAAAATCTTAAGGAGTGGCTGCGTCCATTCTGAGCTGATTTATCACGGAAGAGAGACAGTCTTTCGTCATCGCCCGACTGAAAAAATGCCAACCTCAATATGTGCTGGAATAACCGCACCATCATCATTTTCACCATCCCATGCAACGATTGAAAAGTAAATTCTAAGAAATGCTGGCGAATAAGTAGGCTGGTTTCAGAGATGGACGGAGAACAATGAAATAGATCTTCAACTGCCGAGTCATTATTAAGAAAAACCTGCAACCCCAACGTGAGCTCTTCCATAACTTTATCGATTTAAAGATAGATTTCGACGGCGTGTGGCATGATGTTCTATGGCGGGTTCTGCGAGGATTCAGCAATGACGAAGGGCTTGTGAAAGTCATCCAAGAACAATACGGAAACGCCAGCAGCGCATGACTTCTCAATTGACAGAAGGTTGACTTCTTCAGGACATTAGTTGGCGTCCGTCATGGGTGTCTGATCTGTCCCGTCTTGTTTAATCTTTTCCTTGAGGAGACAGTGCAGGGTAATCTAAAACAAGCACAACACCTCAATCTCCATCGGTGACAGACCCATCTCAAACTTAAGATTTGCTGATGACATTGACCTAATGGGTGTCACCAGCAAAGAACCCTTAGAACTCACCAACATACTTTATTAAAGAACAGGAGTATACGGAATGGAGGGCAACACGGTAAAGCCTAAGAAGTGACAAGCTTCAAGTGCTTAGGAGTAGCCCTGTCAAAGGATGGTTCGAGCACCGCTTAAATCGTGAGCTTTAGACAAGCAGCTCCATCAGCTTGCTAACAAGGTTCAGGCTCTACGTCGTATTTTCCTGCTGAACGGCTTCGAGAAAAAGACACTTCACGCGGACAATAAAAGCATTTTACAGGCTTTTGACCACATGTGTCTTCGAAAACGGCTCCGCGTTGTATTTTATTTTATTTACTTTTTGTACGGGACACTACAAAATATTATTGTATCACGATTGAAAGTATGATTGAAACGCGGTAGCTTAGACTGATATTGATACCGTGCGACTTAGAAAGCTTGCTGATTGAACATTGTAAACGATATGATTGGAGCTCAGTTGAATTATCCGAAGGGATATTAAAAAATTATAACTCTCTGATTATACTCCTTTAATTGACGTTTCGGCATAATGCCTTTATCAAAACATTGGAAATTATATGTTAACTACATTTTTACGTCTTTTGACTGCACAATTTAAATAACAAAGAAAAATGTTTTTTAACGTCAAATGACGTTGTACATGATGACGTCATAAATGGCGTTATATAAAATGGCGCCAAAAAAAAATGTAAAAATTCGCCAAAAATGAAATGACGTTAAACACTTGCATATTGTATCTTAATCTTATGTTAAATGTGTGCTTTATATATTTAATAAATTGATATTTTACAATAAAACAATCATCATCATATGTAATTATAATCTACCTTAACTTATTATCATAAATTAAATAGGGTAAACTTATTTAATGACTCTAATTATTTCAACTCATATCTATGTATAATATTCTTATGATATTTGATTAAATAATCATATATACTTGCTATTCTATATATCATATACACATTATGGACAAGATAAATTGCATAAAGTACTATTATTTTTACATTCATTTATGTTGATGATTAATATAAAATGTTTTTCACATATATTTTTTACAAGATAGTTTCCCGTAGCAGGACATCAAGTTGATTTTTTGTATTTAGTCCATTTGGTGATTGCGTTTGAAACTTCTTTATAAATTCCAATTCTTTAATAAGTCTGTAATAATGGGAACTGTCTCTTATTTGTGTTAACACTGATACACCCAGAGCTCCAGATAAGAGGCGTATCTGCGTATTTACGCATTGAAAAATATGAAAACGCATTAAAAATCGGCCCAGTACGTAACAAAACACAATACAAATCTTGGTACGCATTTTAAATTGATTAAAGTGCGTAACCAGTTTAACCAATAACCCAGTTGAGTTTTTAGTGTAAGTTAACATTTGAAGCAAAAGTAAGTCAATCAAAATAAACTTGTAATAAAAATGGCGGCCAATCATGTTTGTAGATCAAAAACGGGATGTTTTAAGCGACCAGCGGCTCCTGCGAGAATATTTTTAAAGAAAGTCTGTTCATATCGTCATTTTAAATTCATTCTGTTTGCATTTAATAATATAAATAACAAATATTAATATTTCTAGATTAAACAAACCATTTACTTTGTCAGTTTTCTATGGAAATGGAAAATACCCCTAAATATTCCTAAATACCCTTTATTGCTGAAACAAAGGAGTAAAATACGCTTTAACAATAATATCAGTGAGTGAAATACCCTTTAGACTAAATCCTTATCTAGAGCTCTGGATACACCCATATCCTGCACTCTGTGGCCAGCACCATTGAAATGTTCTGAGATTGGTTTCTCTCTTCGTAGTCGCACGTCAGCCTCGTGTTCTTTGGCACGTTCCTTTAATGATCTGCTTGTCTCTCCGACGTATACCATCTTTTGGCATTTAATACAAAATATACCGTACACCAAGTTATAAATGTTACAGTTCTGTTTTATTGCTTCGTTTGGAATGTCACTTTTTGGGTTGTTATGAAAACCTCTTTTCAACATTTTACAGACTATACAATTAGTCTTACACGATTTTGGTATTAGTTGAAAACGTTTGTTTATTTCTTTGTTTGTTTTTCCATGAACTAAAATGTCACCGATATTCCTATCTCGTCTGTATGCAACTATTAGTACGTCTGGGAATATATTTTTCATTCTGTCTGATTTATATAGTTTGTCTGTATGTTTTCGAATTATTGAGTGGATATTTGGAAGGTTGTTAGAATAAGTTATAGCTAGTGGTACTCTCTTGTTGGCTGTTTTATTTGTTTCTTTCTTCTTAAGTAAGTCTTTCCTATTTAAATTATCAACTCGGGATAGCTCATGGTTTACAAATTTATTTGGATATCCTCTTTTTTGTAGATTCTGTTTTAGTTCTTTTTTACGATGTCTGTATTTGTTTTCGTCAGAACATATTCTTTTTAAACGTATTCCTAATCCATAGGGTATTGCTTTCTTCACATTTGTTGGATGGTCTGAGTCATATTGGACATATTGATGTTTATCGGTTGGCTTTGAGTATAAATCAGTTGTTATTTTATTATCTTCTAGTTGATTTTTTGTGTCTAAGAAATCTATCTGTGTTGTGTTCCATCTTAATTCTACTTTGATGTTTTCATGTATTTTGTTAGCATAGTCGAAAAATTTCATGAGTTCGTCAATTCCATGTGTCCATAGTCCAAACCCATCATCTATGAAACGTTTATAGAATATTGGTTGTTTATTGTATTCAGATAATTGTTCATCCCATTTTCTCATGTAACAACAGGCATAATTTTTCCCAAGTTTCGATCCAATAGCTACTCCCTCTTTTTGTCTGTATTCATGTCCACAAAATTCGATCACATTATTTTCTAAAACAGTTTCAATCATTTCAATCACCGCTTCAGTGTTGATGGTCTTAGTAGAGTGTTCATTTAAAGCTTGTTTGCACGCCTCTAGGCCCTCTTTCTTTGGAATCGATGGGTATAACTTGACAACATCAAAACAGTATAAGATAATACCTTCTGGTAATGGTGTAGTTATTTCCCTCTCTATAGCGTTTAAAAATGCTGTGGTGTCTCTTATATAGCTTGGTGTTTCTATAACATAGGTTTCTAGCTCCTTTTCTGCTACCTCTGCCATTCTTTCAGTACTTGTTCCAATGACATTTACGATTGTTCTATACGGGTTGCCTTTTTTATGTATTTTTGGATTTCCTTTGAGTTTCCCTCTTGATGGATATTTTGGTATCAAGTATTGTTGTAATTTCTTTGAGATAATGCCGTTTTTAAATAGTTTATTTGCTAGTTGCTTCACTTTTTTGTTTGCATTGTCAAGTCCATTCCCATTAGTTTTTTCATATGATGTGCTGTCATTAAGTTCATTCCGGAGTTTTTCTACATATTCATGTGCGTCTGTTATCACTATTCCAGAACCTTTGTCTGCAGGCCTTATTATTATACTGGAATCATTTAGTAACGTGTGCAATGCTTGTTTTTCTTGTCTTGTGATATTTGACTGTCCATTTTCTTTTATGCCATTTAGAATATCATTTTTAACTGCTTCTATATAAGCATCTAGCCACTTTTCTCTACCAGGTTCAGGAGTAAAACGACTTTCTTTCTTTATCTCATATTCCTCCTTTTCATTTTTCCTTTCTTGATTTTCTATGGAAATACTCTGCGAGTCGCATCCGTCTCTCCCATTCTGCTAGGTCACTGTGTATCTTAGATAAATCTACGTGTTTTTTAGACGGTACAAAAGATATTCCTTTTGATAAATAGGAATAAAGAATTGGAATTTATAAAGAAGTTTCAAACGCAATCACCAAATGGACTAAATACAAAAAATCAACTTGATGTCCTGCTACGGGAAACTATCTTGTAAAAAATATATGTGAAAAACATTTTATATTAATCATCAACATAAATGAATGTAAAAATAATAGTACTTTATGCAATTTATCTTGTCCATAATGTGTATATGATATATAGAATAGCAAGTATATATGATTATTTAATCAAATATCATTAGAATATTATACATAGATATGGATTGAAATAATTAGAGTCATTAAATAAGTTTACCCTATTTAATTTATGATAATAAGTTAAGGTAGATTATAATTACATATGATGATAATTGTTTTATTGTAAAATATCAATTTATTAAATATATAAAGCACACATTTAACATAAGATTAAGATACAATATGTAAGTGTTTAACGTCATTTCATTTTTGGCGAATTTTTACATTTTTTTTGGCGCCATTTTATATAACGCCATTTATGACGTCATCATGTACAACGTCATTTGACGTTTAAAAACATTTTTCTTTGTTATTTAAATTGTGCAGTCAAAAGACGTAAAAATGTAGTTAACATATAATTTCCAATGTTTTGATAAAGGCATTATGCCGAAACGTCAATTAAAGGAGTATAATCAGAGAGATATGATTGTAGACAACGCTGGATAAAATTTTTATCGAAACGTGATTGTACCGGCAAACACTATTTTTCAAAAAGGAATAGTCAACTTGTTTTGTCGCTGAATGAATATGACAACATTTGAGTGAATTTTACTTGTAAAATCGTCTTTGATGGTTTCGTTCCTTTGAGTGTGTGCAGACTTGATCACTTGATTTAATAAACTATACAAAAAAGTCATTTTCGGCATAAATGATACACGATTGTATTGTTTTTAAGTTACGACCCTTTTTAAAATGTTCAAATAAGTATTGTGCAGCCAATAAAATGAATCTGTGTGTGCATTTGTCTGTTGTGACGTCACTTATGGATAAAGCAAGGTAAAGATCAAGTTCGACATAATTGCAAACATTAGTTATGCTCCTTCTAGAAGAACAGTTAAACTATGCTTCGTGGATACATAGCCTACTTGTGCAATCTTTATTCATGTTGTTGTAGTATTTTTTATTCCCGTTCTGTTATATGTGAAGTTATATGTCCAACACTTGAGACAAGAAAATTATATCGGTCGAAAGAATTCTTTGCCTTAATATTAAAAGTGTCGCAAAACAAACCAGATTTATGTGTTCACTATTTTCAGAAAAATAATAAAAAATCTGAAAAATTTTAATGCAACAGTGACTATGTCAGTTATCCGTGAAACAATCTCAAAGACAAATTATACCTTTCTGGGCTTCGTTTTTATTTTATGCTTTCCGGTGGTTTATAGATAAATATCAGTGAAATAAAACTGGTATTCCACTGTTTTAAACAGTGAAAAATAACAGTGAAAAATATTGATATTTGTCACTGTTTTACTGTGAAATGACGTCATTTTTTCAACGAAATGACGTCATAAATCCAGCGAAAGTATCCAGTTTAACTCATTTACAATGTAAATAAACGATGAAAAAAGCATAAAAAATAAAACGAAAATTTATTGGATTTGATGGAATATCGATTTTAATTCACTCGAGATCATAGAAAATATATATTTTCACTCGTGGCTGCGCCACTCGTGAAAATATTGTTTTCTATGATCACTCGTGAAATAAAATCGATATTCCACCGAATCCAACAAATATCCTCTATTTATTAACTACTCCATCTTTTGTATTATATTAAAACTGCTAAAACCAAACATCAATTGTTAAAATGTGCAAAACTAATGTAAAACTAGGTTGGAAAAATGGTAGGAGAAATATAAGGAAAAAAATAGCATTACCATAATGTCATGACTCGATCTAAAATAATGGGTTTGTGAATGTGTAAATGAATGCCGATAAATGACACGCAATTGTGTAAATGAGGCATAAACATTAAAACTGCCTATAAGTAAAGGAAGTGTGATAGTGTAACATAAAAAAATAGATGGTGTGTCACCGACGATCGTTCATTTCTGGGGCATTCTGTTGAGTATTACATTTGCTATGCATATCAACAAATATTTGTTTAAGTACTTGTTCAATGCATATCAAGTACGTAGAAAATATATATTTTCACTCGTGGCTGTGCCACTCGTGAAAATATTGTTTTCTATGATCACTCGTGAAATAAAATCGATATTCCACCGAATCGAACAAATATCCACTATATCTTCATTTAATCCTACGTAGGTATAACATAATATCACAATTATTCATCGGATTGTATATTTACAAAAAAAAAAAACAGCTGTAAAAAATTACAAAATTGCATTAATATATTGCCATGCTTTTAAAACAGGATTGCACAAGGCTCAGTAAATTGTCCCAATTCATTTAATTAATTTGCAACAAAACACTTGAATTCGAGCACTGAGGAAAGTTCAATAGTTACACATTATCTTCTTTTTAACTACCATCGCCTTACTGAAACAAGCAGAAGCTCACTTATAATTAATATTCACATGATCGACCATAAATGAATTTTTGCAAGTGAAATCATATTGGACCAGAAAATAAACAAGTAAATATTGGGTGTGGTCAACTTTGTATTGCACTTGCGAAATTGTTTTAACCACACATTCAGTCTATGAATAAACTGAATGCTTTCCGCATCAAACGATCAAATATAGATGTTTTCTAAATGTGGAGTTGAATCCTAATTCAATCCGAGGTTTGAACATTTGTCTTTGCAATATCCTCTAAAGCGTGTGAAATAGAATATGGACATAATCTATCCATATGTATCGTGAGCATGTGTGTGATTGTGGTGGTTTGTTCTCTCGTATTGATGTTAGACTAAAATGCTGCGTTAACATCACATAATAACAGCGCTTTGTACATTGAGCATGAAAAAAAACTTTGTGTACGGGACACTGAAATATAATTGTTGAATACTTCTTAATGAAGCCCTTCTGAGTTTAGAGCACAATTATCGACCTAAGAACATATCAGCATGACTTCATAAATCTGTATTTCTGTATGCTGTTTAATACAAATTTATTTAGTATGTGATATTCAATATATATTTGATAGACTAAAAACAAATTTTAACATTATAAAATCATCCAAAACATTTGCATTTCATTGGAATCAACATTTTTTTTCTATCTTTTCTACAACTATGAACACCAAACAACAGGTTCTGTGTGGAATTAGCTACATGTAGGATTGGAAAACGCCCTGAGACATTTAAGTGAATTTTAATATCCCAAGCGTTCAACTTGATTGATACCTACTTGAAAACATTCGCATGAAAATTGTTTACATTTCATCTAAATTCAACCAAAATTCATTTCCCAAACACAATTGTTGACGAGATAAAATATAAGTGGAACGTATGAATGCCTGTAAACCTGATGTTTAATAAAAATGTGTCAATTAATTAAAGCTTATAAACGATTACACGTTTGAGTTGATATTTCTTACGAATGCAGCTGTTACGGCGCCATACTTATCAGTGTGTTCAGACGCTGATAATGCGGATACTTTGATAACAGATGGCACTTCGATAACAGCGAACAACAAAAGCAATGCGCGAGAAGTAAGTTCCTCAGGTTTTTTTAAAAGTAATATCCTAAAGATAAGTTTTTTAGACAAGGCACATGGTCGGTTTATAAATGGTGTATCCTTATTATTGGGAAGAATAAAAAAACACGGTAGATTTTTTCTCAAAAAAATAGAAATTTCGGTCGGAAAACAGCATGAACTGGTAACATTTCAACAAAATAAAACTACTTAAAATATTGCAATAAGTTGTTTGATATTCCAGCATGTAGAGTAATCACTGTGCTTCAAATACTGAAATTTTGTTGATAGCATTCAATGAAATGAAAACGGGCTTTTTTTAATGGATGGTTTTCATGAAGGTGCAAACACTTTGATTTCCGATAAAGGACACGCTTTGATTCCCGATATAGGACACTTCAGATGACAGAGACTTTTAACATATTGGGCACACTGATAACCGAGTTCGCCTTCTACCTCAAATGTATTTATGTATATTATGGCTATCATTACCAAACATTTTGAAGTACGAATCCATGTTCAGAGTCAATCGCGGCTCATTGGGAATCTACGCATAACCTAATTAAAAACAGAGAGGTGAAATCTAACCAATGCCAATGTTCGCTTTCAAAAATCACATAACTATTAATTAATACTATTAATAGCATAATTTCATTTTTTTAATTAGATTAAAATGCTTATTTATGAAGAAATTTATGAAGAAATATATATTTCAGGTGACGGCCGGAAATAATTGTCTACATAATGCACTTGTTTTTTGTGGTAACTTGAGACTAAGAGAGATGAACAAACGACGGATCATGTGGATCAACACGATCGTGTTTAATTTTACTTATAGCAGGGCTATACATAAAGAGCCAGAAGGGGTCTTAAAGAGGCAAATACACCTTTGTTCATCTTACAATCCTATGTCTTTAGTGCTCATTATAATCGCATCATCAAGACTTTACTAATGCGTAACCACAAATTAATAACACATCTAAAAACTCCCTTTATCGTCAGTTCTTCTTATAGGGAGCACTTGCTTGTACAAAATGATAACGTAAGCTCGAAGTAAATGACCTTAAACCCTTTATTATGACATAATTATACATGCTTATATCAACCGTTTCGATACAAGGAAAGTTAGCTAAAATTGTTTAAGCTCATGTACTATGCAAAGATCCGGCGGTTGGGTGACTCAAAACTGAAAAATATATATGGTGATATGGGCGGTATTTATCAGACATATCGAATTAGTTTCACATTCATCTTTCACATTTATACAAAATCATAATCGTATCCCAAAGGAAAAAAGAACATGTGCGATAATTCCTGTTTAACTTACTTCATTACATACATTTGTATGCATTGCCTTCTTACTATAACAGTAATCTATAGCGAATTCTGCATTTCTAATTCACTAAAAAGAGTGTTTTATATCTGGTAAAAAGTGTCGACTAATCGGGAATTGAAGTGCTATTGTCATTGAGAAGATCGGTTAAAGAAGTGTCCATGAAAATTTGGCATCCGACTCTTTAAATATTTGAAATTTCTCAAATACGATAGTAAACTTAAATGTAACATGTTGAAGCATTAATGGATATATTTGAACTTTTATTTCGAAAAGTAAGCACGTTGGAATTTTATCGTGTTTATATATATATATAAATATATATATATATATATATATATATATATATATATATATATATATATATATATATATATATATATATATATATATAGTTTTATATAGTTTATATATATAGTTATATAAGTAAAATGTAATAATCCAGAATCCAGATTGTGAATATTATATAATAAAAGTAAAAACACGTGTCTGGGATTTTAAATATATATTGATTTAGCCAACGCGTTTCGCATAGCTCATCAGGGCATAATACAATATATTACAACGTCAAAATGTCATGGAGATAACGTCATATCAATTATGACGTCATAACGTCAATAAATATTAAATACATGTATAAAATGTTGTTCTTTTGCTAACCTAGTTTTTTTCTAAGTTTATCGCCAGTTTGGCCTATATAATATTGTTTGCATCCATTGCATACTAATACATAAATCACATTTTGTATATCACATGACATATTAGTTTTTATTTTGAACATTTTGCCATTAAAATCAAAAGAATTCCCTTAAAACTTAGAAATAGGCGATCTGTCCATGAACAACAAATGCGAGACCCCTCAACAAGACAGATGCCTTTAAGTAAACATTTAGATGAATGTTCACATAATGAACCAAAATTTAAAATATTACCATTTTATAAGCTATTTTCGAACAATATTTCAGCTAGGTTAGCAAAAGAACAACATTTTATACATGTATTTAAACCCAAATTAAATTTCATTTAATATTTATTGACGTTATGACGTCATAATTGATATGACGTTATCTCCATGACATTTTGACGTTGTAATATATTGTATTATGCCCTGATGAGCTATGCGAAACGCGTTGGCTAAATCAATATATATTTAAAATCCCAGACACGAGTTTTTACTTTTATTATATATATATATATATATATATATATATATATATATATATATATATATATATATAATATGATAATTATCTCCCATGTTATTCTAATAGTGCATATACAATGAAGTATAAGTAATCGCGACCATGTGTGTTTTAGTGTCATGTGTGAGGCACATAGTGTCATGTGTGAGGCACAAAGTGTCATGTGTGAGGCACATAGTGTCATGTGTGAGGCACATAGTGTCATGTGTGAGGCACATAGTGTACAGTGAGGTACATAGTGTCATGTGTGAGGCACATAGTGTAGTGTCATGTGTGAGGCACATAGTGTCATGTGTGAGGCACATAGTGTACAGTGAGGCATTTAGTGTCATGTGTGAGGCACATAGTGTAGTGTCATGTGTGAGGCACATAGTGTACAGTGAGGCACATAGTGTACAGTGAGGCACATAGTTTACAGTGAGGAACATAGTGTCATGTGTGAGGCACATAGTATACAGTGAGGCACATAGTGTACAGTGAGGCACATAGTGTACAAGTGAGGCACATAGTGTACAGTGTGGCACATAGTGTACAGTGAGGCACATAGTGTACAGTGAGGCACATAGTGTACAGTGAGGCACATAGTGTACAGTGAGGCACAAAGTGTCATGTGTGAGGCACATAGTGTAGTGTCATGGTGAGGCACATAGTGTAGTGTCATGTGTGAGGCACATAGTGTACAGTGAGGCATATAGTGTCATGTGTGAGGCACATAGTGTACATCGGTTTATGTGTGAGGCACATAGTGTACATCGGTTTATGTGTGAGGCACATAGTGTCATGTGTGAGGCACATAGTGTCATGTGTGAGACACATAGTGTAGTGAGGCACATAGTGTCATGTGTAAGGCACATAGTGTCATGTGTGAGACACATAGTGTCATGTGTGAGGCACATAGTGTCATGTGTGAGGCACATAGTGTCATGTGTGAGACACATAGTGTCATGTGTGAGGCACATAGTGTCATGTGTGAGGCACAAAGTGTCATGTGTGAGGCACATAGTGTCATGTGTGAGGCACAAGTGTCATGTGTGAGGCACATAGTGTAGTGAGGCACATAGTGTCATGTGTGAGGCACAGTGTACATCGGTTTATGTCTCATGCGAAATTCCCAGTAGGTTATGGCGGAGCAGGAGATAGAACCTGCGATCCCTACATTCTGTTGCTAGTATGTTTCCAATTGATCACGGATAAATCCAATATCCATAATTAACTTACTTATACCCATATCTATATAAATTCCAGTAAATTTAATAGTCAAGCTTATTGCATGTCTATACATGCCTAATATATCTAGGCGACATACCATTGTATGATAAACATAGCATGTGAATCATTTTCACTGCTCTTATTTAGTGATAACGAATTTTACGAACAACGACTTTGATTTGTGTTATAATACAATTTATGATGAGTTGGGTTGTACGCCGCCTTCATCGAAAGCCAGACAATACTGTCATAATCTATGCAAATTACACACATGATATTTTCTGATCCGAAAGGTAAGTGGCATGCACGCTAAATTGTACCCGTTTAAATACTTTCAAGATCTGACACGGAGCACTGACAACAATAAACTCACAAATTAGTTTTTTTACTTGGTTAGTCTATCTGAGTACACACACATACGGTAATTATGTCCCAAAACAAATATCCGCGTATCATGCTTATCCTACGATAGCATTGTCGGGACTGATGATCAAATTCAGCGCGTTCATTAGAGGGTATTGTCCCTGTTCGCAAGTTCCGTGGAAGTCATCCAGATCTATAGCCCAAACCATGGCACCAGCTAGACCCTCCGCCCGAAGGTACTGGGCCTTAAAGAAAGATAAAGATTACGTGTGTTAAATTTGAAGTAAAAGTAATGGCATTTTCAGGTAGGGAAAAGCAAACGTGCTTACTTTTTCAGGAGATATTATGGACGCGCCTTAAGTAATGTCGGATGTAGATTTCGAAACGTTTCGGGCTGTATAAGTAATGATGCACAAACACATTATTTGGATATGTAAATTACTTTTAGTGGTGAAAATATAGAAATCAATTTCCAGATTAGTTGTCTGCTATTGATTACTATGACTCTAGTTTGTGGTTGGAATACGCGCATGTAATTTTGTTCACGATAAACACTGTTAAACTGTTCGGATGGCAATCACATAGTTGTTTAAAAACATATTGTAAATGAGTTGTTAGACAACTGAGATACGGACACACTGGATTTAAATGATATTTTCAGGGGACATTAGGACTTTTTGTTTTGAAAAAAATATGATACCTTTTCGCGAATGCTGGCCCTGTCCTCGTACCCGACCCATAGGTTGTTATGGACAAAGTAGGGAACGCGCTCGTTTGATAGCGTAGTCGGGGTTATCTGGTGCTCTTTTATCATCTGGCACACCTGTAATTATCATGGTCTGCAGATGGGTCATGCTCTCTCGTTAGGTTTATGAGTATTAATTATGTCAAGGACCTACACATGCAAATACTTTGAGATGAACGGCCTTTTCATGTGCAATTATGATTTATCTAATATTAAACTTGCATCGATAGTAGATTTATATTGACCTTTCTCAACAATACGATAACAATAAAATGAAAAGCAGAACTTGATATAATTAAGTAGAAGTGACAATACGGTCCTGTTTTTTTCATATTTCCCTTTATATCTTAATGCCAGTAATACAATTGCAGTTTTTCACACAACAACATTATCAGCTGAGTTCCAAACACCATTAAATATTTTTCCCCTAAAACCAAGAACACGTTAGTATGGTGGGGCCTCGGGCGGATCAGTTAACAGTTTGTTGGTAACTAGCTCCAGCTCGTGCGGTTTCTGCAGCGCAAAATCCAACTTTACGCCTTATTAACAGCACTGCACACTGCTTGGATGGCTGTCATTCTGTTGAAGCCAGTGTCTACAAGGGCAGTGAACATCACCCGGAGTAGCAGGAACTCCTCTTCACTCGACTTTTACGGGGAGCAGCCGGGTACTACAATCCTTCTCGCGACATTCTTCCATCAGCTCTGTATACCTCAAAGCATTTATTTCCCTCACGTTGGACTTTTAATTCTACCACACTGATTTTCTTTGCATGGGGTGACGAAAAAAAAAAACAATGTGTGGGCGCAGGTTTGTTGGGACGATATCAATAGATTAGCGGTGCTGCCTAATAAGAGCAAAACATTTACATATGTTTTTTATTGTTACCTGATAGTAAGGCATGTCGTGACCTTCACTGCTGGGTGCACCCACGGTGTTGTTGTTGGGGTCAACCAGGGTAAAGGATCGCCCGTAGAGCGGCAACCCCATTAGCAGCTTACTCTTAGGCGCCCCTTCTGACACCCACAACTTAACAAAGCGATCCTATAAGCAGAGAAGTAAAGCCTATAATTCACACAGCATTGGAATGTAACATCTGTGTTTGATGGATTAAAGTAAAATGTGTTTTTAGACATAATATTTGTCAGGAAACTTTAATAAATTATATATTTTACGTTTTCTTTATATTCAGCTGCGAAAGAAGTCAATTAACTACATCAATATCATGCAGTGCTACATATTGGGTATTGGTCTGTATCAACCGTATGTCCAACCATTGCATCCACTATAACATTATTTTTCCTGAGAGTGTAATAGGATGAAATGTATATTGCAACTTTATTTGCACTATCTCAAATTGACAGAGAGAGCCAACCTAGCGCCTATCAATCTTACGTTTACAAATAACACTTATATTTAATCATTCAACCCCTGACGCTAGCCCCATCACACATTAACCATAACTTATCAGCCTTTTTACCTCTTGCCCGTAACCGAAACCTAACATATAAACATTCACTCTCACAATAACTCTTACCTCTTACCATAACAACCTTATCATTGCCTTAAGCCTTCAACCCATTACCCTCTTAACCTATAACCCTGCGAATCACCAACCAACATCCACGAAGAGATTTGACTGCTTCCGGGCATTTTAATTCCCTTTTATTGTTGTTAACCAGAGAATGATGATGGACTCAAATAGTAAATGTATTCTAATATTTATGGTGTATGTAAGTTATGTTCTATTCGCGTTGAAATTTTAACAGCAACGCATATACAAAAGTCCAATTATGTAAGAAAAAGCACTGATTTTCATAGAAACTATTATAAGCCATAAATCATTCCAGATCTTTTGTGACTTAACTTGTGAATACAGTGCCTACGTTTTACATGCAGAGCAAGTAACCGCAGCGAGTAGTTAGCTTACCACGCTTAAGTCGAAGTCGCTGTAGAGGGCGCTGTGGACGTTGACGGTGTTCTCCCACTCGCCGTGAAAGTCGTACATCATCAGGTTAATCAGGTCGGAATACCTGAGGATCAGGGGGACAATATTTCTGAGGTTCAGGGGGCAATATTTCTTGGCTGATCACCAACTTACAATGGAATAATAGTAATGCCATCTCGTGTTCCACATATGCAATATTTTTGTTTTGTATTTTGTATAACAGTTATTGGCATCTTCACAAAAAAGCTGTGATTATAAATGAACTATGCGTATGACGCACCAGCTAGTTACTGAAATAAAGGAAGATATTTGAGAGAAAAAAGGGACAATCAAGGAATGTAAGACCTAGAGCTAAGAACATAATAAAGTAACGAACATTGATAAGAAAACAAAATATATTTATATTGTAATGCGATACAGTATACCTGGCGAAATAAATAATTAATAAAGATCACTGGAATAGAAAGCAACATTAAAAAAAAATAGTCAAACGTGTGTATATGTTTAAACTAACAAACAGTATAATGATTGTAGATGCATTTAGTTCTTATTATGCCCCCCTTCGAAGAAGAGGGGGTATATTGTTTTGCACATGTCGGTCGGTCGGTCCGTCGGTCCGTCGGTCGGTCGGTCGGTTCGTCGGTCCGTCAACCGAATGGTTTCCGGATGATAACTCAAGAACGCTTACGCCTAGGATCATAAAACTTCATAGGTAAATTGATCATGACTCGCAGATGACCCCTTTTGATTTTCAGGTCACTAGGTCAAAGGTCAAGGTCACGGTGACTAGAACCAGTAAAATGGTTTCCGGATGATAACTCAAGAACGCTTACGCCTAGGATAATAAAACTTCATAGGTACATTGATCATGACTCGCGTATGACCCCTATTGATTTTCAGGTCACTAGGTCAAAGGTCAAGGTCACGGTGATTTGACACAGTAAAATGGTTTCGGGATGATAACTCAAGAAAGCTTACGCTTAGAATCATGAAACTTCATAGGTACATTGATCATGATTGGCATATGACCTCTATTGATTTTCAGGTCACTAGGTCAAAAGTCAAGGTCACGGTGACTCGACACAGTAAAATGGTTTCCGGATGATAACTCAAGAAAGCTTACGCCTAGGATCATGGAACTTCAAAGGTACATTGATCATGACTGGCAGATGACCCCTATTGATTTTCAGGTCACTAAGTCAAAGATCAAGGTCAGAGTGACATAAACGTATTCACACAATGGCTGCCACTACAACTGACAGCCCATATGGGGGGCATGCATGTTTTACAAACAGCTCTTGTTCTATAAAAGTTTTCGGTTATTATCTTAATAAACTTAAGAAAATATCCGAAACGTTTACACAATGGCTTTTAAGTTAAAAGTATTTTAAGCTGATCAAAACGAATATTAACAAACATACACTAGGTGAATGCAACAATTTTCCAATTTTTAGTGAAGAATATTTATCCCACTTGTACAGCGAATTCGGTTGATTAAAGCCCCGTTTATTAATTATCTGCTATAAACCAAGGCACGAAATGTCGTATTTTTTTCGACAAAATGACGTCATAAATCCAGCGAAATTATCCAGTTAAACTAATTGTGTTTAAATAAAAAGGTTTACTGAATAGAAAGTGGGATAAATAGAATAATAGATTAGTGTTGATTGTAGATCAGGTTTATCATGCTGGGCACGAAAACGAAAAAGCAGTCGCCAAGGCTCGTGCTCTTTTGTTTTCTAAGCCTCGAATGATAAACCTGATCTATAATCAACACTAACCAATTATTCTCTCTATATATATAATATAAGATTTTTCAGGAAAGGTGACGTACGATTATTATGCAATGTGGAGATTAAATTGTCGTACCACTACGGCTATTATTAATAGAAGTATCTCATCATGAATAATTTAAATTGCGTGAAAGAAGAGTTTGCAATAAAACAAATGTAAAGTGCAAAATAGAAAGGATCATAATAGCTTAAGAAATATCAAGAGTTTGTCAACATTAACGTAAAGATATGAAAACCTGACTACATATCAGCTTATGGCGTCCTTAAAGACATATATTATTTTACATATTTTTCAATGTGGTTTCAGAAAAAAAGATCTCTAATCTTACTTTGGTGATGCCGTCCTATTATTATTATATCATATCTTTCAAATATAATTTCACGTCACGTTGGTGGATGACGGCGTTTTGTGATATCTAACTGTGATTTTCCTGTCGCATTGTCGGATGACGTCATTGTGTGATATCTTACTGTGCTATTCCCGTCACGTTGTAGGCTGTCGTAACGAGCTCCTCGGTGACTCCAACTGCACACGTAAGAAGGAGTCGGTCTCGACCTTTCTGCACTTCCGGATCGCTTTCGAATGCCTCACGCACGGTCTAATATTGCATTAGCTGACATTGTAATATCATGGTATGGTTTTACAGTACCTTATAAAGGGTACATCTAAACACTATATGTTTATTTAACAATGTTTGTAATACAAGACCTTTCCCTAATCATGTTTCAATATTAGTCTGAAATATTATCCATTCATCGAACTTTAGTGTAGAGTTGCTCAACATTTATGAAGCAGAGTATGATTTATTTTTTGAGTATATGTGAAATGTAATTTATCTTCAAACAATATATAGAGAAGGGTTTGAGCTACGCCTTTACATACAAACTTCTCCGGTCAGTCTGTATTCCCACACATCCCATACCTTGAGTAGTTGGACAAAACGTTGCTTCTCTTCAGGTTTTCCGCCTCTATATTCAACACCAGGGTATTCCCAGTCAAGGTCAAGGCCATCGAAGTTATGTGTTCGCAAGAACCTGTAAAACCACGGCATCTCGTTAAACCATAACACGGTGGTTTTTGTGTTATTTTACAACATGCTAAAATTATATGGTGTTTTCACGATCTAATAACTAGGCAATAGCAGGGTGCAGGATCAACGGAGTTCACAGGGGTTTACATAAGGGCTGGACAGAATGTAAACACATCGGTAAGAACTTTATTTTTGCATATAACTTTAATGCACTAGTTGAAATTCGTAAGTAATTTAAAAAAAAGTTATTTGAAGAAA
The DNA here is from genome assembly GCF_020536995.1 of Dreissena polymorpha. Taxonomy (NCBI): domain Eukaryota; kingdom Metazoa; phylum Mollusca; class Bivalvia; order Myida; family Dreissenidae; genus Dreissena; species Dreissena polymorpha. Next base: position 119,976,437 of record NC_068356.1, on the reverse strand, counting down.
AGCACCACATACCGGTGTGTTTACATCCATTAATGTTCAATAGTAAACCACACTAAGTCACGTGATGTACCCAGGTTATTGGCGATTAACGAATTATAAAAGAAACTTGACACTTTGAAATGCAACCAGAACTAAATATTTGGTTAAACAACGAACATACATGTTTTTTTCATTAAAAAAAAATTCAATTGCTAACGTAACAAGTATTACTTCTTCGTAAACGTCTATCGTAGTTTATAATGCCAAATAAAATGAATAAATAAATACACAAATAAAAGCACTATTATGTGTGTGCAGAAATACTAGGGGCTTGGTACTTTGAAGACGACAATTGCTGTGACTGTACGTTCTGTTCCACAACAACACGTTTACAAAGGTTGGAATGAAAATAACAGCATTTTATGGAATACCGTTAGTGCCATCGTGGTTGGACATTAAAATCCAGAGGGCGACAATGCGATAGTGCGATCGAACAATGGCAACAATGCGATAGTACGATGGCGACAATGCAGCAAATCGTACTGTCGCCATCGTATCATCGCATTGTCGCCATCGTACTATCGCATTGTCGCCATCGTATTGGCGCACTGTCGTCATCGAATTATCGCACTATCGCATTGTCGCCATCGTACTATCGCACTGTCGCCATCGTATTGTCGCTCTGTCGTAATTTATTAACGCACTATCGTATTGTCGCCATCGTTCTATTACACTGTCGCCATCGAATTGTCGCACTGTCGCCATCGTACTATCGCATTGTCGCCATCGTACTATTGCGTTGTCGCACTGTCGCCATCGTACTATCGCATTGTCGCCATCGTACTATTGCGTTGTCGCACTGTCGCAATCGTACTAACGCATTGTTGCCATCGTACTATCGCTTTGTCGCCATCGTACTATCGCATTGTCGCCCTCTGGATTTTAATGTGTAACCACGATGGCCCTAACGGTATTCCGTAACATTTTGTTTGCATAATAAACGTCCTTGCAAATAGGGACGTAAGGTAAATTCAGAAAATCAAATTGAATAGACATTCGATTACAGCTTTTATTGAAAACAAAACATTGATTTACTTGTATTAAGAATAAGTAATGTTACTAACTTCAGCAATTATTGCAAATTGGTACATCGATAACTTCACATGTGCTTGCTTACGTTACGACGGCGTTTCCAGCAAACTGGTTCATCAAGTCCTGCGAGGATACAAGCTTGATGAAGGCTTCAGTTCCCATGGCCCAACCTCCCACCGAAGCGATGGTTTTCAGACCCCTATTCCTCTTCTTGAGGTTGTTGAATTGTGTCATACTGGTAAGAGAAGATCAATACTCGTTTCAACAAATATAGATCTGGAGCCCAGAGCGGATTATAAGCTGCTCGACCACTCTTTATAATGCCCTTCAACATTTTTTCTATGTGCAAATTGTTCTATTAAATTTGAAAAGAACATGTTATCAGCAACATTGAGGCTTATTATTTTAAATAATACTTTTTAAAGATAAAGATAGAATACATTAGCACGTTATACATACATGAGTTCTATAAATTTTTTTAACGGACTTGATAACATACTATCAAAACTTAAATAAATTAAAGTAACTGCTCACAATTGGTCTATCTTTGTAATACAACTATTTCAGCTGCGCATGTGATTTTTCTTGAATGTTTCTCTAGTATAAATCAATACCTAGTATATCTAAGGGTATTGTTTCATCAGTGTACTTGAACATCATCAAACGTCATACATGATTACCACAGTGGTCACAAACGAACATTCCACGGTCTTCTTTGATAGTGGTCACATCAAATGTTTACTAAGACAGTGCCTGCAGTCGATCCCGTGTTTCACTTTACATGAGTGACTATTAAATTATGAAAACAAGGTTTTGGCAATACTAAACGCAATACAGTCCCTTAGTTGGTTTGAAACCGATGTCATTGAAAAATGAAACCCCTTATCTATGCGCTTGCCATGTGTTATACACAAATCCAATGTCCAGTTTTGCACGACATTATTAAGATTTGTTAATATAATTTTTCAGACGATTAATCGCTGGTGAAAAATGTTTTCCTCATTACCGTCACTTGTATATTTACTTCATTAAATTCTGTGTTTATCAGAACTCAATTGACATTTTGAGCTCTTTCGTTTCATTTGTTGATGTGCAGACAAACGGGGTCTGTAGAGGAAGGAACTGACAGATAGAAAAAAGACAATCATATAGTAAAATGTGCATGACATATTTCATGATACTAGTAATATCTTAGTCAATGTTGAGTAATTGCCCCGTTTAATTATGATGTTAATAAGATTGACCTGACCGTCGACTTGCTGCGAAACCGAAATGTTTTGCTAGATTTAACTTGGTCATTTATAAGTATAGCTCGTTTTGTCCAAGAATACACGCGGAACTCTTTAACCAAATGCAGGGTTTAATTATATGATATGTACTTTTCTTGTAATTTTAGTTTTTGAGTAAAACATGTTATGTTTTTCCACTCTAGTTTTACTAATATTGACCTGACCTTTGGCTTCGGCTAACAAATAGGGGTCAGACATAATCCTCAAATAAGTTTCATAAGTTTTCCATGTTGTATCTAATTTTCTTTGGAATTCCTTGAGAAATCGCTGGATGACATTGGCTATATTATATAATAAGAAACATTTCATACAGGGTCTCTGGATGCGGTGGGTCCGGTGTTGGTATAATCCTGGTGGCAGTATCGTCCAGGTCCAGAAAGGAATAGGACAGGTGCGAGCACAGAGAGGGGTTGATGTCTCCAGGGCGGAGTGCGTTCGGGGCGTGACGATTGGACGCCCACGATCCGTAGTAGCAAAATCGGTAAAATTCTGGAGGCAACCGTAAGTGTTATTATGATGAAAATAATACAGCATTAGTTACTTAAAGCGAGAAAGACCGTAATGAGTGATTGAAGCTACAAAGCAATTTTCCTTACGATGGCGACAATGCGATAGTGCATATCCCTTATAGTAAATACAAATACTAAAAAACTGATTAGAATCTTATCTTAATTGCCTTTTACAGGGAAGTATCTTTGGTATAAAGATGCATATGCGGAATCTAAAAAATATGACTATTTGGTGGATGATTTTTGAACTGTATATATGGACTAAACCATCAGAGTACACCGATAAGGGTATTTAGCTTTTTTTGCTTATTTTCCAACTGCTTATGGTGTAAATAAACAAATGCTATTCAGTAAGTATAGTAAGTTGTGCCTCAAGGACCAATAGTTACATAATAAATCGCAATAAATATTAAAATAAACAATATCTTTTATATGTTGATTTTTTTTCTTAAATTGAGATATATTTTATTCTTAAAACGTTTTAGTTTTCATCCATGGAATAAATGTTTAAGCACAAAAGGACGTCAGGCCCAAGAATAAAAAGATAGGAGTATATATTGTAGAATAAAGTCTACATAAACTTAGTAAACAGTATCGATATAGTGTGTGAAAAAAACAAAAATCAGCACTGTAGGATTTGCAATTTATGTAACGATATTAAAGAAAATGTGTCATGTTGACTCACTGAAAACAAATACAGTTAATCTTTATTACAAACAGATACTTTACAACAATTTATATTTCAATATTTATCAAAATCATAGACGCTGTGTACACTTCACGTCTTAACCACTGTTGCTTTAATACACATATGAATATTCAAATGGCAATTTGAATTAAAAAGGATCTTCGTTGTAAAGGTTTTCATTTTTTAATTGCGATGCTATGATTTTGAAGTTTATGTACACTTCAGTGTTCTGTGTCTACTACTGAACTGAGTTTGAGGTTTGATATGCCTTAAAAACGGTTACTATTTCAAGTGGTGACACGTCTATTCATTTTCCTGATTTGTCTTGGCTAATGAAAGTTATATATATATATATATATATATAGCTTTTATTAAATTTAATATTTATATGAATACTTACGTGTTTGCAAATTTGATTTGATGATAGAATCTATTTCAATACATATAACTGTTTTTGTTCGAGATACATTTTATTATTGAGTTATAAGTAATATTTTCGTTTGAAACTGTTGACTGAATATACTATTATTTGATACAGGCGACATTTATTCTTCTTATTGCTGGACTCCAACAGGTATTATTTTACAACTGTTTTATTTTGCTTAAAGGCTCTATAAAGGTCATAAATCCAATTATTATGCATATCAACTGGTCTAATTTTTACCTAATTTCAATTACTTTTGCATAAAAACTGCTAATAACACAGTTTAGGTACAGCGTTGTCAAGAATTATGGGAGATAAACCCGTTTCATAATTGGAAGAAATGTTTACATTTTTGCATCTAACGTGATGTGTAGCCTCAGAGCGTTGACATATGCTAAAAATAGCCGAAAGAAAATTCAATTTTATTTCTACTTTAACAACTTTTTACCAGCAGAAAGTAACTTATCAGATCACTACAAACGTTTTAACCATTTAGAAAATACCCACTTTGTGAGTGATGACGGAAAACGTTCAAAGTCGTCGTTATATTTTTGGTGACCTGAGTCACTTTCACTTTCTCTTTCGCGAGTAAACAGCAATGTAAATAAACTGATTGTTTGTAAACACAATTGACTTGGAGGACACTTTATTTTGAGCTCAAAACAAGTTGTATTGCTCATTTTTTTATTATTATGTCCAATAGCATATATATATTGTTTTTTGATAACCTTTATAAATAAAATATGAAAAAAATATTTTAAAATGTGTAAATAATTACGTATATTCACCTTTATAGAGCCTTTAAATGCATACTTATAGCTTGCGTTATTTTTATGATGAAGTTTTTTGTTTTATAATAACTATTTTGGTAAACAAAACACCAGTTGTTTCTTTCTAAAAGTATGTTTGTGTTATGTTTATGTAGTATATTGTGTGAACGGTTTAAGAAAAAGGGAAAATTTAAGAAAACATAACTACTATTGTTTAAGTAAAGAGAACTTTATAGAAAATGTTACTTATTAAACAAATATAATTCAAATAAATAAATACCTGTTAAAACGCAAGGTAACACCAATAGAACACAGCCAATGAGTCTATAACGCCCATTTTTAAATGTGTGGTTTTAGCAATCTTCGTTGTGTGAAGGTGACCTTTTCGGAACATTATGCTATCATTTAAAGATACTCCACACTTGCAATAAAAGTTGTAGTAAGGTAGCTATGACACAATTTGGACATCTCAAGTCAAACGAACTATGTACAATCTCACAACTGGGCCACTTATTATTGTAATAATTAATTGTGATTTGATAGATGCTTATTTGTGTCGCGTTCTGAGAAAAGTGGGCTTAATGCATGTGCGTACAGTGTAGTCCCAGATTAGCCTGTGTAGTCCGCACAGGCTAATCAGGGACGACACTTTTCGCTTTATGGTATTTTTAGTTTTAAGGAAGTCCCTCCTTACCGAAAATCAAGTTTAGGCGGAATGTGTCGTCCCTGATTAGCCCGTGTGGACTGCACACACTGATCTGGGATAACACTTTACGCACATGCATTAAGCCCAGTTTTCTCAGAACAAGGCTCATTTGTTTTCAAAATCAAATCGTTCATTTCAATTGTTCATACGTATTCTTTATGGAATGCCAATGCACACCGTGCTGTGGGATAAATAAATTTGTACTCTATACACTTTGAATTTTATCAGTTCATAATTATGTTCTGTTCGCCGTTCGCAAGATATCTTGTTGGCATTCTTATCTAATGAGAACTTGTGTTGACCTTATTTTTACAACCCTCCTTAACTTCAATGTATGTTGGTGTGTTTAAATGATTTAATAATGGTCATTAAATGTAAAATCTAAATACAACGTTTTAATGTCATTAAACAAGCTTGACATTGAAAAGCTATTTAGTAGATCACACTTAATAATGAATTGTAACGACTGTGGCTTTGTTTCCAAGTTCCTTTATATTATTGTACATGCTTTTAAGTCTGCAAAAACATTATTATACAATAAAGTTCATAGGATCAACGAAAGGGATTCAATCTGATCCGCAGTACCATGGCGCTAAGACTGTACACTACACTATAAGCACATATAAAATCATACTCAAGATATTTGCGGTATTTCCGATGATTCGGCTCGTTGTTTACATACCCGATTCAATCGATTGATATTTTAAGCTCATACTACATGGTAACAAGTTAACAAATTGTATTTAATAATCAATGTTTTCAAGTTTCTGAACTTTCAATAGTCAAGTTGTTCGACGAATAATTAATACAAATAAAATAGAAGTCTGTATTTGTTGCTTGCATCACAACGCTTGACTTTGTCGGATTATATTAACATGCTGTGTTATATTTAAGTCTTCGGTCGAGTTATAAATACTTAATACATATAATGTGTACTTAGCATTCAAAGAAGGAAAATAATAATGACAACTTAGATGTTTCGTTGGTATATATGAGAAGAAAACAATGGGAGTTATGAAACTATAATGTTGATGAGGTCTGGATATAAGCCCTCTTTAATAGCCCTCTTATGTGTTAATACAAACACATTTAGTAGGGTAAAAATCCTTATTCCAAGAAGTTTTATTTTCACAGGGGAAATAACTGTAAATATTAGGTCCTTTTTTGAATTCTCAAGACGTGCATCTTTATAATAACGTACTCATCACGTTATTAAATCAATAAAAGTAAGTGTGATTACCGGAGTGCTTTAACATTTCGAAATTAACAAATGTTTATAAATGCTCTTTTTAATATGAAAATTTGTCGTATAGTATACTGTTCAACTTAATAAGATCTTCAAATACGGATTCAAAATAATATTCATTTAAGCCAGATAATATTGTCGACAATTCGATTGTTTAACGAACTGACGTTACGCGATTTTTCAATCGTGATATATCGATGCTCTCCTGAATTCCCTTTAAGATAGATCTCGTGTCTATTGTGGAGCCAAATTGGCCTGATGCACCCATCGTGTGATCCGCCTGTGTTTTGGCCTGATGCAGCCATCGTGTGATCCGCCTGTGTTATAGTTCTTCATACGACTCGCGTTGTGCTGTCACAAAACTGTATGTCAATACTTTGCTTAAGAGCACGTGCAATATTTTTATGAGCATTCCGACCAATATTCAAATTTACTTAATGTTCAAACATTATTTCAAGACATAATTATCTGAAATTACAAATGATTTTATTGTGTTTATAAACATGGACCAAACCAAATAATTTAAAGTGAAGCTGGATTATATACATTTAGCGATCTTAAAATAAATATGTGTTCATAACTCATACCTTATTCAACTCATGACTCGATTACAACAACACTGTCAGTGAGAAACTCCAGTTCATAAACAATTGAGTGTAACAAATCTGGATAAAACATACTTATTTCAGTTTCATACAGCCATTATGTATGATATTCATGAACTGAAATAAAAGGAATAATAATTGATTTTCATCATATGGGCAGTGACAATTTTATACCGTTTTCAGCTTGTAGGCTTTTGTTTTACAATCCTACATGAAACATTAAGATTTCCATAAATGACTTTACAAATTGACACATGTATGTCTTATAATGTATATCGTGTTGATCAAAGATCAATCAATGTTGGTTAATTGATCTCTAATTTTTATTTATGCGTTGAACATAGCAGTCAAAAAGTACTTACACGATACAATTATGATAGCAAAAATAACTATCACAAGAGTATTTCAATAGTAAGAAACTATCAATATTTATAATTGCAATATTTTTTTTACGTGCTACATAATCAAATATTGGTATTTTACTGCATCATACTCGATCCAAATGTTATCGATGTAAAAATAGTTATTTGAGTTAAATGTCAATCATCTACTGAAAAGTGCATCTTAATTAAAACAATTAATGTATTCATTAATACAGAATAAGTTAAAATGATAAACTGAATATTTTTTCCGTATTTAAAGAATGGGTTTGAATAAGGGAGAGGAAACGGCGAAATACTTTTTTTATATAAACTAAGAGCAATTACTCTGGAGAGCCCAGTGCGAACATGCTGGAAGTATTGCCTCCATTTTATGTCAACAAACCTTGCAGATTCGATGAAAACTGTACAAGTTGCAGAGCGGAAACGGGTTCGCATTAATCTTTTACCAAGGGAAATAACTCTGAAGTGACTGATGCGAAGTGGCTGGTTATCGAACTAAGCCTCCATATTATGACAACGCACATTACCAGAAAGTGTGTAGAACATTCGATGAAAACTGTATCTGTAGCAGAGCGAACACACAATGATGTGTCACATGCCATCCATCTGTCCGCCCGCGCATACGCCCATACGCCCTATCGTCAAGGGTGTTCCCACAATACGTTCCGTCACACGATAGGCGCATAACAAGATCGCGAAGGCGTAGTGGATATGGTGTCCACGTAGCGATCAGAAGGTCCCGGATTTCTACCAGTTAAATGAATTCGAGAATGCCTCAATAATCCATAAACGTTTGACGCAATCGAGCTTAAATTGATAAGTTCAAAGAAATAATTATATTTGATATTATTAAAATAAGCATTCTTCACAATTTAAACATTGTATACAATATTTATTTTTCCTGTTTCCAAATGCCTTTACACAGTTGGCTTTTAGTGAAGTATTTCAAACGCATTATATAATATGAAACTTTTGTATGATTATATTCGATGTGAATACATCACTTTCTACAACAATGACTTCGCCCATGAAGACTTGATAACAATCGTGTCAAAACTTTCTTACAGCTTAAATCGTCTTGTTTCGCTATTTAGTAATGTAACAATAAATGGAATTCGAAGGTTATATTCGATGTGAATGAAGCACTTACTGGATCTCGACAGCTTGACAAGGCAAAACAGGCATACTGATGATACTGATATTTTAGTTATCAATTTAAGTCACATTTTGCTTTATACATTTTGTTCGAGCATTTTGCGACTTATTGAAAGGCTATGATACCCGAAATCAACATGTCAATATGGGATTGGCATATCACCAAGCTGTCCTGAAATACAAAATTGATTACAAACTCTTTACTCAAATTACTGGTTGTATGAATTCTTTCTTCTTTCTATTTCAGTAGTTGCTATCATTATAGTCCAAATAATTAGACGTAATTTACCGTTTAGTCCATGTGTATCGACCTCATATTTATAGGAGTAGATATTTATTATGTTAAAGGGCCTTTTCACAGATTTTGGCATTTTTTGAAGTTAGTCATTAAATGCTTTATATTGATAAATGTAAACATTGGATCTTAAAAGCTCCAGTAAAAATCCAGAATAAAATTCTAAAAAAAGTATCCCGCAGCAGGGCTCGAACCAGTGACCCCCTTAGTCCTGGAGTAAAAACGCGCATTAGCCTGCTCGACTATTCTGCCAAGTATAAATGGTTGACGTATTTATACCTAATATAAGCAATCTTCGTAGTTTCACAAAATTAAACAACAACAACATAATTCTCCAAATTATTCAATTGTTTCGCGTTGCAACGCTTTATAATTTTTTCAAATCGTTAAAAGATGCATAATAATGGCTATATTAGACCATGGTAAATGTTCAGTAATACTGTTTCCTAAAAATAACATGACTAAAACGAAAATTTGCGAATCCGATACAACGTTTTTCAATTTTGTCAATTTACCAAAACGTGGAAGATCCCTTTTAAGTTAAATGAAATGTATCCAAGTAAAAGAGACATTAGGCGATTGTGGCCAGTTTAGATCCAGACCAGCCTGCAGTTGTTTGAAAGTTGTTTGCTTAAGAGCGGTTTTCTGACAATGACAAATAGTTTTAATTGTATACTGATTAGACTGCCCTTTTCCTGTGACCTGGCTAATTAAATTCAGAAGCCTGGTAACAGTTTAACGATAATGTAACCAATGTGTCAGACCAGGGCCTGGATTTTGAAATCTACGACATGCATGGTCAGAAGATGTAATTTAAGATTATACATTTTTTCAAACACATACAAATGTGAACATGTATCTGTAACTAATGTAGATTTATAAATAGTAAAATGCACTAAGTCAGAAGGCATTTGACTTCGGCTGGTGCCTTGGCACACCAGGTGTTTCGTTTGCAATAGTTTGATGAACTCACTACTTGGATTTGAAGTTACATTATTAACAGTATATCAAACTGTATAGTGTATTATTATGCCCCACTTCGATGAAGAGAGGTATATTGTTTTGCACATGTCGGTCTGTATGTCCGTATGTCCGTCCACCAGATGGTTCCGGATGATAACTCAAGAATGCTTAGGCCTAGATCATGAAACTTCATAGGTACATTGATCATGACTCGCAGATGACCCCTATTGATTTTGAGATCACTAGATTAAAAGGGCAAGGTCACGGTGACCCGAAATAGTAAATGGTTTCCGGATGATACCTCAAGAACGCTTATGCATAGGATCATAAAACTTCAGACTTTCATTGATCATGACTCCGCAATTTACCACTATTGATTTTCAGGTCACTGTCAAAGGTCATGGTCACAGTGACCCGAAATAGGAAAATGGTTTCC